>NC_043712.1:33801606-33844732 GCF_006229205.1 Suricata suricatta | reverse complement strand
GAACCGGGGAAGCCCACACTTAGAGGAGGAAGAGGAGGGAAGAATGGATTTGTTAAGTGTTTACCACACATCTGCTTTCCTGGGAACTTCCTTTTGCTGTCTCTTTGAATGTCTCCAGTAACGTAAAGTGATGAGGGTTATCCCCATTTTGCACATGATAACACAGGCCCAAGAGACGCCCAAATGTCAAGGTCAGTTAGCTCATAACTGGATTCAAACTTGGTCTGTTTCTGAACCCTGCATTGGCGCTTGCCATGCTACCATTCTGCACCAAAATTTTGCAAATCAATTAGACAAGGTTTCTATTCCTCTCATCTTTGACCAAAAAACATTGGAATGGGGCACATGGGTGGCTCAGTAGGTTAAGCATCCAACTCTTGATTTCAGCTTGGATCATGGTCTTATGGTTCTTGGGCTCGAACCCTGCCCTGGGCTCTGCACTGACAACACAGAGCCTGCTTGGGATTCTGATTCATTCTCTCTCTCTCTCTCCCTCCCTCCCTCCCTCCCTCTCTCTCCCTCCCTCCCTCCCTCCCCTCCCACGCTCCCTCTCTCTCTCAAAATAAACAAATAAACATAAAAAGAACTGCACTGGAATGGAAGAGAATGATTTATTTAATCATTCCCACTTTGGTGGCCAAAAAGACTTTGAGATGATTTATAATAAAAGTACACATCACAAGGGAATTAGATCCAAGATGATAGGAAGATTTGGAGAAATGAGCAAGGATTTAGATGGTATAATACTAGTTAATTTTACTTTATCTGTAGTAACCAAAATTTAAAAGCAAATCTTTTAAGTCTTTATGACAGAGAGGGGTGAGGGAAGACCCCCCCAAAAAGGAAAATTCACTGTCAGTTCATGATTGACTTTTCTTCCTTCCTCCCTTACAAAGGGAAGCAAAGCTCTTACATTAGTAAACCCTCTTTCTCTAAGTCAAGAAAAATAATATGTCACTCGACCCGGTGAGCATTTGTGTGCCAGGGAAGCTGTCAGGGATACAGAAACAAATTCCTGAGTGTTCCTCCAAAGGGAGCCCAGAGATGTGGGGTGGGACTGAGGGGGAGGAGAGGAGACCTGAGGATAACTCAGTGTGAACTGAGGCAGGTGCAGTGCTCAGGGTCATGATGGGAGACCTGAAAATGGTGTGGTGAGGCCATGGGGCAGAGAGACCTGCCAGCCAGAGGACAAGGAAGACCCTTCAGGGAGGCTGACTTGGAAAGATGGACAGACTTTTTACAGGAATAGGCCATGAGTGATGTGTGAAGATAGTCTCCTAGGCGTGGGGAATGGCATCCACAAAGACCCAAAGTTGAGAACTTTGGACTAGAGAACAGGGCTTGTGAGCAGAGTGCGTTGGAAGAGGCAGCAGAAGAGCAAGTGAGGGAAGCTGATTGGCACCTGACACTGGAGAGCTTTGAATACTAAGCTGAAGAGTTTGGATTTGGGCTAGGGGGCCATGGGGGGTTGGGGGCGTGTCCCTGAATATTCTTGAGCAAAGGAGCATAATCAGTACACAGCACAAGGTTTAGACAACTTCCTGTAGATCAGCGGTCAGCAAACTTTTTCTATAAAAGGCCAGACAGTAAATACTTTAGGTTTTACAGGCTGTAGGGTCTCTGTCACAGTTCCTCAACTCTGCCATTGTAGCAAATAGACATGGCTGTGTTCCCGTATAACTCTAATTACAAAACCAAGCTGTGGGCTGGATTTGACCTATGGGCTGTGGTTTGCCGACCTGTGCTCTAGATGCAAGGTGGAGGTCAGATGGATAGCAGGGTGGTTGTTAGGATACCACTCTACAAGGTGGAGAAATATGTGAGCTCAAGCCACAGTAGAGGCTGGAGGATGGAGAAAGGGACAGAGTCAAGAGACGGGCTCTCTATCAAGGCCAGTGCAAAGCATGTATTAGATTAATTTCAAGTTACAGAAGCAGATGGATTATTCAGGACTTAGTCTCACTGGTGAGTTTGGCAGGAGATGGAGCAAGTAGAAAGAGGATTCAGACCAGCAGGTAGTACCAGAAGTTTTGGCACTTACTAAACCTGAGCTTTTGGCAGGACAGCTCTAATGAGTGTGCGATTATTTATTCATTGAGTAAAAGTTTATTGAATGTTACTGAATGCCAGGCTTTGAAGATCTAGTAGAGAAGGAGAGAGGCAAGGTTCATATTCTAAGGAGCTTACCATCTAGTGGGTGAGAGACAGGAAACAAGAAAGCACATAGCAGTGGCTAGCATGTTTTGAACACTTGTCGTCTGATAGGTACTGTTCTAAGTGCCTTAGAGTGGGAAATTAACACACACAACAACCCCATGAGATAAGGGTTAATATTATTACCATTTTACAAATGAAAACACTCAGGCATAGACAGAGTAAGGAATTTAACCAGAGACAGCCAGCTAGTGATGGTGGTCTGGATCTAGAACCCATTCACTTCACATTATTATACTGTCTCTTACTAAAGACCGTAGCTGTTATTGAAGCAAATATTGAATGTTGATGAGGGAAATCAGCAGGACCCTGGGACAGAGAGTGGAAGTGTCAATCATATTTAGATTCAGTGACCAAAGAAGGCATCTCCAAAGAGTGGGAAACAGCCTTGTGAAGGGTAGTGGGAAAACTGTGCCAGGCAGAGGGAACAGCATGTGTGAATGCCCTGTGGTGGCAAAGACCTGGTGACAACAAAGGGCCACTGTAGCGAGTGAAGGAGAGGAATGTGGCATGGCGACTCTAAAGGCACAGCAGTAGTTACATTCCACCCTACCAGTCACTCTGAGACAGAGGCATCCTTAATCTCCATTTTGCAGGAAGAAACTGAGGTTCAGAAATGTTAGTGTGATTTCCCAGTTGCAGAGTTGGGTAGGTGGTGGTTTTCTGTCTGGTTAGCAGTTGAAGATGCAGACTCTAGCAAGACCGTGAACCCCGAGGCCTTGAAGAGATGCATAAGCCCCCAGAGCATGGCTTCAGCCTTCCAATAAATAAGAGAGGATGGCTGTATGGGTGTGATGGAGCCCCGAAGAGAGGGGAGCTGTGTGTAGGGCCCGAGGGGTGACGAGAAGTCCCCTGTGTAGCCTGGGAAGATCCAGCTGCCTGAGTTGGCAGTGGACGCAGCCAGCAGAGGCTTTTTCTCCTCAGCAGCACCAAGCGACAGAGAGAAGGTCAAGGAGGTCCTCCCTGCTCTGTGCTTGCGCACGAGGGCCAACCTGCTCTTCGGGTGACCCTAATGCCTCTCTGTGCCTGACAGGACATCATCCTCACTGTGAAGGAGAAGCTGTCCATCCGAAGCATGGAGTACTTTGCACTGGCCCTGGAGGAGCAGTACAACATCTCACGGCTGCACCTGCTGCACGAGGAGGAACTTATCCAGCAGGTACCCCTGCTCCTTGTGAGGAGAGCCGGGCTGGGCAAGCAGACACGGCAGCCAGAACCTCTGGGATAGGGCTCAGTACATCAGCAGTTATGATGCACTTTGCATGCCCTCACTCAGCCTGAGGATACAGGGCAAGAGTCAGGACTGATTTGCATATGAGGTATGTGGGGTCCCATTTTGCAGATGTGGAGACAGTGACTTAGAAAGATAAGGTGACTGGGGCACCTGGGTGGCTCAGTCAGTTAAGCATCTGACTCTTGATTTTGGCTCCAGTCATGATCTCCTGGTTTGGAGTTTGAGCACCGCATTGGGCTCTACACTGACCGTGCAGAACCTGCTTGGGATTCTCTCTCTCCCTCTCTCTTGGCCCCTCCCCTGTTCACTCTCTCTGTCTCTCTTGAAATGAATAAATTAACTTAAAAAAGAGGTAATGAAGGTAATGAAACCAATACAGCCCCATCTTTTGCTTCCAGCTCTGATGATCTTTGAAAAATCAGAGAAGCATTTCTTATTGGGTCTGAGCCCTTTTTCTGAGATTTACCCTTGAGCTGGTCCCTGATGGATGGACAGGGCACAGTCTGTTTGTACCAGTCAGTCTTTCAGCCTTTCAGTGATTTGTTATACCAACTTTTTAACAGGTCTGTTCCATCAGCACTGAGAAAGAAACTCAAATGAAATCCCCAAGATAGCTAAAGTAGAAAAAAAAAGTGAGGTGCATAATATAGTAACAATGTATACTACACTATGATTTGTGGAAAATAAAATAATACACATATATAGTAGCATATCTATATACATAGTCTCTGAAGGGGCATCTAAGAGACTGGAAGTAGACTTTTCTTTTGGAAAGGAGAACAATTTGATGGAGTCAGTGGGAAACTTTGTTCTTTTGAGCCTTTTTCATTTTATACCCATGGGAAAGTCAAGAGCAAAGGTCTGCGGCTGTCTTGGGAAGCACTAAAATTGAAATCTCTGGGGACTTTCATTATCTTTTTTTTTTTAAGTTACTTTGTGGAATAGCTGTGAGAACAAAGTTGGTTAGAAGATTAACTGTATCTCCCTTACCCATTGCAGGTGGTAGAAAGGGAGGAGTCACATGACTACCGCTGCCTCTTCAGGGTGTGTTTTGTTCCCAAGGACCCCCTGGACCTCCTGAAAGAAGACCCTGTGGCCTTTGAATATCTCTACCTGCAGGTGACTGCATCTGCCCTTCCTAAAATAACAGTGGTTGTTCTCAAAGATCGGGTTATTTTGAACATGAGCTTAAGGCAATGAGGCAGCTCCCTGGTAGGGATTATCTTTATGAGGGAGAATAGGCTTGATTATCCCTCAGAATAGTTGCTAAGTTAGGAGATTTGCTACATATTAATGAAATTTAGGCTTAGTCCCCCATGTGAACGATACATTGTCTACTACTATTTAGAGTTACAGTTTTTATTATCACAAATGGCATTAGTGCTTCAATGCCTTATTTTAGTTTTTTTTTTAATGTTTATTTATTTATTTTGAGAGGGAGAGAGAGTGTGCATGGGAGAGAGGCAGAGAGACATGGGGAAAGAGAGGATCCCAAGAAGGCTCTGTGCTGTCAGTACAGAGCTTGACACAGGGTTTGATCCCATGAACCATGAGATGATCCCATGACCTGAGCCGATATCAAGTTGGACACTCAATTGACTGAGCCACCCAGGCTCCCCTTCAAAGCTTTATTTCAGAAATGATGAAAATGAGTCTTGAGAAGCTCACATGATTTGCCTGGGTCATGCATTTGATGGCAGAGCCAATAATTGGTTCCTTGACCCTTAGCCTGGTGTTCCACCTACTTTGCCTGGTTGGGTTAGATCTATCCTGTCATTTTTATGCTGACAAAAAAAAGAATCATTTCAGAGGCATTACCATTGTACTGATGAGGTAACTCAAACTAGATGAATTAACTTGCCCAAATCTTACAGAAATGATGGCAGCAAATAATACCAATACTACTTTATATTTGTGTAATGCTGTGTCCTTATGCCTGCTTTCATGTGTTACCTAATTTAAACCTCACAGAAAGCGTGTAAGGTAGACTTGACTCTCCTCATTTAGCAAGGGGAAGACAACGCACCAAAGTCACACAGCCAAGAATTGGCAGATCCAGGTCTCAGAGCCTTTGGCCTGAAAGAACTAGGAACACAATCTGTGTATTCTTGTCTCTCAATTGCTCTGATGTAATCTCTTCTAGAGCTGCAGCGATGTGCTCCAGGAGCGCTTTGCTGTAGAAATGAAATGTAGCTCCGCGCTCCGGCTCGCGGCCCTGCACATCCAGGAGCGGATCTACGCATGCGCTCAGCCACAGAAGATCTCTTTGAAGTACATAGAGTGAGTGGCAGGTGACTTCTATGCCTCGTCAACAGCAGCTGGGTTGCATTTATTAACCGCTGGCCCCTGGCCAGGATGGCTAGATGCCACAGAAAGCTGATACTCACCAATCTGCCCATCTGTCTGTTGTCTTTCCATCCATTTCCCTCTCCACTGTCTCTGACCCAGCTCAGCTCCCCCAGATGTCAGAATCTGGCTGCTCACTCTGGGGCAGAAGCCAACTGCAGATAAAATGACACAGGATCCCTTTGTAGATTCCCAGTTCCTGAGAGAGTGTCTTGGGAAATCAGTTGACAACGTTGGTGTAAAGCTCTCCTGAGGGCCTAAATGCCATGAAATCAATCTTGTGTGACCCAGTTGTGTTGCATTATATTCCTATTAGAGCAGTTTCAAGTCCTGAGATTCCAACATGTCCTGATCCATAGGCTAAATTTTCATTTTCCTCTGGGAAGCATCACCCAGGTGTGCTAAGCTACCCACCAAATCTCAACTCTGTCCTGTCTGGGCATCAACATCAAATGGGGAATCATATTTAAAACATAAAACAGACGCTCGGCCCTATTCCTGAAATACTGGGTCAAATCTGTAGGGAAGGAGTCTGAGGATCTGTATTTTTATCCAGTTTGTTGGGGAATTTTGAGGCTGTTAGGCTGGCACCATTCTGAAGCAGCACCTCAGGGATTCACAGGTGCATTGTGAGAATGTGTCATTACATGTGTGATCGTTATTTCTCATATATATATGGTAGTAAAAAAAGATTGAGATCTCTTCTGATTAACAGAATATCATTCCACACCAAAAGTAACAAGCTCCCAGAAAGATAATTTGGGCTTAGTTCTTGAATGGCTGATTTTTGTGGTGAGAGTGTATGTGTATTAAATATCCTTAGATATATCATATATCATCATATAAATATATGATATATTACACATACACTCTTTCCACAAAAATCATATAAATCATATAAATATATGATATTTAATACATATGTTTATAAATATGTAAATATAAACACATAAATTTATAGGTACATAAACTATAAAATTATATAAATCAAATAAATATATATTTAATACATAAACTTATAAATGTATTTTATGTATATTTACACACACTTATGTATATATGTGTATACCTTCTATTGAGAAAGTGACTTATCACTGCCGTGTTCTGGGAACACTTAAGTCCCTGAATCAAATGTAATTAGGCTCTTCATTAGAGCCGAGTGCACTATAAAAATGGTGTCTCCGATATCTCATGCCAGGAAGGACTGGGGAATAGAGAACTTTATATCTCCAACTTTACTCCGAAACATGAAAGGCAAAGACATCAAGAAAGCCATTAGCTTCCACATGAAGAGGAACCAGAATTTGCTGGAACCCCGACAGAAGGTAACATTGTGGTTTCTGACGATCCCAAACCTTCCCCTGCCCCCAGCTGTCTGTTCTGAAACCTCAGGGAAAGCATTTTCAACACTGTGTGGATTTTAGGCAAGTGAATAACTCTAATTTAAGTCTTTTTTCCCCCCTTCTATTTAAGCAACTTATTTCTGCTGCCCAACTTCGTTTAAATTATCTACAGATCCTTGGGGAACTCAAGACATATGGTGGAAAAATCTTTAATGCTACTCTAATGGTATGTATGACAGAAATGCAGACCTCTACTCTTATAAGAGATCCTAGAGGTCCTCCAAAGATCAGTGTATCTTTTAGCCTAAAATTCCTGAAGACCCTGTCATGTATTCAGTTGGGAAGTGAAATATGACACCACCTGGGGGAGGCAGAACTCAATAAATCATCATTTCCACCCTCAAACAATGAAACAAAGTACCCAACAGACAAAGTGAGGCCAGGAGAAAGGCACAGGACTATTGCCGTGGAGTTCGAAGACAGAGGGTACCACTGCCAGCTTTGGGTTGAATATGGAAGAAGGACAGATTAGGAAAAAGCAAGAAGGTTGAATTTGGCCAAATTTCAGGTGGGAGGAAAGGCATTCTGAGGGAAGGGAAATGGATGCAGTTTACGCTGGCATTTTGGGTATATGAAGGTGAAGAGGAAGAATTGGAAATAGTGAAAGAAATACGAGAATGTTAGATCGACTGCCAGACTGCGGCCCTGATTTTTCAGAAGGGAAGAACTGAGGGTGGATCCAAGAAGGGAAAAGAGAAGCAAAAGAGCCCTCTCCTTTGTTACTCATTCCTCCCCCAGCTTTCTTTTTGGAGCCTGGGCCTAGAGCTCTGTGCTTTTCAGCAGTTCATGACTGGTGGGCTGCAGCTCACAGGAGCTCTCCCCACTGCACTGTTCAGGCAGCCCCAGAACCTTCCAGCACAAATTGCCAATTAGAGATTTATATATGTGTGTATATGTATTATATACAAATATAACATACATGCATACATACATGTACATACATTATATATATACACACATGTGTAATATATATGTATATATAACATACACACATATAAATCTCTATATATGATAATATATAAGGTATATTAATCAGATTGCTGACCTAACAGTGTAGGTGGAAAAAGGGAATCAGTGTTTTGACAAAAAGGAAGAGCATCTGATAAGCGAAGGGAAAGATAGTTGAGTCTGTACAAGTAGGTGAAGAAAGGTTGGAAAGGAGACTAGATCCACAGAAAGGAAGGCTTGAAGGTACAAGAAAACTTCTACCTTTCCCATGGGCCAATCCTGTCCTCTCTCAGCTGTCAAGTTCCTGTTCCCAGTCTCCCTTTACTTGTCCTACGTAAGGTAAGAACTGGTAATGGGAGAAGAAGCCAGCTACATTGAACTGGCTTAGGATGCTTGCTGGACACTAGGGACTCCCAGGGAACCTAACATGAGTGCAACACTTGAATACAAATAATTACGGTAAGAAGTCACAGCTCAGCACTATCAGAGTTGTGCAGAGGCTGTGGGGTGGGAACACCATGGAGTAAAAGGACTACTCCACTGGAGGAGACAGATTAAACAAATGTTCTCCATAGGCAGTAGGTTTTGATGGAGTCTTTTACAGAGGGGTCAGGATTTCACTGTGGTGAAGCATAAATACTGGCACATAGGTGTGAAAGCACAGGTTGTGTTTGTGGAACAGGTTACAGCCCCATGGTTTGGCTTTCCTTTGTGAAGGGTCTTGTAGGAGACATACTTATACTCAATTTAGTTTGTCAGTGGGCCCCAGGTTAGGCTGTTACCTAATTTGGTAGTCTAGGGAAGAGGTAGTGAGGGAGGACCTGAAATAAAAATCAAGGAGTTTGCAGAGAGGGGTCTCATGTCTTACATGTGCAACATGTTTTCACTAGCTTGTGAATGAAAACTAATTCCTCTTTCACCCTAATACAGTTACAGGATAGAGAATCCTACATCGCCCTTCTAGTTGGAGCCAAGTATGGGATTAGCCAAATTATCAGTAGCAAACTCAACATCATGTCCACATTGGCAGAGTTTGCAAACATCAGCCGTGTAGAGCTGACAGAAGAGTCTGAGAAAGTGAGCATGGTCAAAGTGTATCTTCAGGATGTGAAGGTAATGCATGCGGAAGAAATTTTGAACCCAACTTCTGGAATCTGGGGCTAAATTATTCTAGGGTAGTTTATGAGAGCATAGATATTAATGAAGTCTAATATCCTGCATTTGCTTGAGAGGAGGAGTGGTCCATCTTATACCATCAAGAGGAAAATAATGAATAGGGTGTGGTTTCTTGAGATGGTCCTAAAATATTTTTTTGTGTGTAAACTGAGCTTGGACTATATATTTTCCTGATTGGTTCAGAAATTTAGATGAGAGCACCAGATAATTTTATCACATGTATGGGACCAGAATGGCTGCCCAAGAGTTCTGAGTGGCAGCAATTAAAATAAACAAATGATGCGGGGTACTTCCTGAGCCTCTCTGGAAGGTCCTACATTTCCCTGCCTTCCTTTGCTTTAATTCTGATGTGCTCAAGGGTGGTGCTTCATTTTTCTCATCACCCTCTTCTTCCTTCTCCATTTGCTCTCCTTTTCATTTTCCAGGTGAGGTCTTGAAGGGGCTTCACTGTATGAATGGTCAAGGTGGGGTGGGGTTGTTGGGATGGAGAGGCTGGAATAGGGGATGAAGAGGCAGGAGACATTGTAGAGATTCAATGGGAGGAACCCACTGTGTGTATGTGAGTATGTGTGTACACGCATGTGTGGTTGTGCATAATGTGTGCACATACGCTTGTTCCAAGTCTTGCAGGTGAGAATATGAGACAGCAGGAGGCCCGCCTGTGGGCCATGGCTGGATTTACTTGGCATCTCTCATTGGCCCACATGGCCTTGTTGTCAATCTTCAGACTGTCCGTTGGCCTTTTATTTAAGAACTCTCTTTACCTCAAAGGTTCTGACGTTGCTGCTGGAATCCAACAGTGCAAAAGACCTGGCCTGCCTGATTGCTGGGTACTACAGGCTGTTTGTTGACCCAGTTACCTCCATTTTCCTTTGGCCAGGAAACAAACAACAGGTGCACCGGGTATCTGCCGAAGAAGGTGAGGTTTGCTCCAGTCAGGACAGGCCCTTTTCACAGCCTTCACGGAAGGGGGTGAATTGAGTTGAGCTGAGACTTCCACCCAAGTGGAAGGGAGCCATTTTTCCATTTATTTCCTGGTGAACAGTTGATCTTTCTAAATTCCTAAATGGAGAAGTTTTCTCTATGTAGCTGGGAGTCCCCAAAAGCCAAGGTATGTTATTGAAGGTCTCCGATTCCCTGTAGAATTTCCTAAAATCATCTCTAAAATCCACTGTATTTTGTCTTTATTTGCTGGCAAAAAAGAGATCATTCACTTCTTCAGAAAGTAGAGATGACCTCATTTTTTATTCTATGTCTATGTGCTCTTTTGCGTTTTCTTGAATTATAATAGAAATTCTCAACCTTACATGTTTAGGAAAAGGGGAAACCTGGAGATAGAAGGAATCGAAATCATATAAGGAATGAGGTAGTGGAGGCTAGATGAGATGATCAGTCTCCCAGGCCAGCTCCCACTTTGTATCAGGCTTTTGCTTCAGCACTGTTGACACAGCATTTTCCCACTGTTTTGCTGATAAATGTTGAAACACTCCCACTATGGCTAATTTCAGGCTACCAATGTGATGTCACTGAAATGTGGGATGGGAAGAGATGCTCAGTAGCATAACATTATATAGCATTTCCTCCATTTGGATCAAATAGGCATAAATAATCTCGAGAGATCAGATGATAGTAAGATGAAGTAAAATAAATAACTAGGAAGTGATGAGTTTGGGTACTTGTTTTGGTTTTAACACAGTTTATGGGCAAGGGATGATACCTTAGGGTCTAATCAGGTAGACAATGCAGAGTAGGAGTAATTGTGAAGGTTTGGTGGCAGGAGGGACTACTGCTGGGGCAGGTGGGATGTGACTGTGTGTGTACACGCACGTGTGCTGCGTCATGATGTGTTGACGCTCTATAGTGGCTGGAACATGTGAAGCCTTCAGGGGTGACCAGGCTGCTGAGGAGGGGTGGGGCCACACTGGGAGAGGCCTTCACTCATGGGAGAGCTTAGGCTCTTCTGTGTAGGCAGAGGATGCCATTGGGGGGTTTAAGTAGAGTGTGATGTGGTCAGAGAGAAATTTTGAGAAAGATCATTCTGGAGGCTTATGGTGGAAGAGAGGCTGGAGACCTGGCTCAATGCCCCCATCCTTCCAGCCACAAATCCTTCCCAAGTTCCGGCAGCTAGCTGGGTTTTCACTGCCCTAAAAGCCCCATAGCACCAAAGGGTCCCCAAGGCCGGGCTTCAAAATGGTGCTGGACTACCCACCTCAGAATCCCACATGAAGTTGCTAAGAATACAGAGTCTCAGCCCTTACTCCCTAGATATTTGACTCTATATCAGGGATCAAGCCAAAGATATGTTTTATTTTTTTAAATATGATTTCCCATCTGATTTTGCTGCCCAGACAGGACAGAGCTGGGATTTGATGAGGGGCTTAGCAACCCGGGATGATACTTAGCAAAGTGAAATCCAGCCACATACCCTCCATGCTGCCATAAACACATAGCTCTCCTCAGAAGTAATCCTGGCTCCATTATGCAGTTCAGGTAGTTGTGGGAAGGGAGCCCCGATGTGTGGGGAGAACATAGAACTGGAGGCCCACGGGTCCTCTGTCAGCCAGTACAGCATGATCTGGGCCGGGCACCCTGGAGCAGGGGAGGGCAGGCAGGGTAAGGCAGGAGGACATAAGCTTCTGCCAGTCCCTGACTATGACCCCTGGCGTCCCTCATTACAGGCTATGAATCCAGGGCATGCAGCGACTCCGAGGAGTCCTCTGAAGTGGACTGCGTGCTGGAGTCTCTCTCTGACAGACACCTGCTGAAGCTGGGCCCCTGCAGACCGCTCATAAAGGAGGAGCAGCCTCCTGGGGATAGCCCCATGCCTGAGGTGGCCAGGAGGGGCCCGAGCACCTCCGGGGCCGGCAGCATGACAGACAGTGCCGAGTCCGAGGCATCCGACTCCGCCAACACTGAGAGCCGAGGCTGCAGGACCAGTGGCTCTAGCGAATCCATGGATGCCCTAGAAGAGGATGACTTGGACACTTGCTCCTCCAGCAGGTCCAGCTTCTTCCACTCACGCTCACCAGCCTTCCCAGAGGGTCTTGATTCCAACAGCCAAGAGGAGAGAAGCAGGATTGAAACCAGTGGCTTCCTCTGTCTCCTGGACCTGGCCCAGAGAGCCAACCCTCCGTGCCAGAAGGCTGAGTTTTCTGAGAGTCCCGCTCCTGAGCCTTTCAGCTGGGGACCAGAACTGAGTGCAGTCAGGCTGGACCCCACGCTGTATGAGGGTGGCCGGACAGACTACTACAGCCTGTGCTCCAGCGTCTCCCTGGCCAGCCACCAGAGCGACAGCTCAGAGAGCACAGCCTCCCGGCAGGGTGGAGGCCTGCCAGCCTGGGGTCAGCAGGGCTGGACCGAGGCCCAGCCCAGCTCCACCCTGGAAGTCCTGGCCCCACACCTGCCACTGGCCTTTGAGGATGGCAGCTCAGATGAGGAATACTATGATGCAGCTGACAAGCTCACACCCCCAGACGCCCTCTCAGGTGAGCCCTCCCCAGCAGGTCTGCAGACTCCAGGCGGCTCCTGAACGTCCAGCAGGGGCAGGGACCAAACGTGAGGCATGGTCCTTATCCTTGTTTGAGAAGGGCCCCCTGGGCCCAGGGGACCAAATTGTAAGTGTTATAACTTCAAGTCAGGGGTACAAGGGAGGTTCAGGGAACTGTGGGTGAGCAGAGATGGGAGGCACCAATTCAACAGTGGGAATCAAGAAAGGCTTCCCAGAAGACGTGGCAAATGTGCTGGGCCTTGTGAGATGGACAGAATTTACATTGAAAAGGGTTTGATAGGAGTGCTCAGCAGAGGGAAGAGCTGTATCATGATGACTCTCTATCAAATGGGGCTTTGAAGTAAGAAGAACCTGATAGGCTGTTGGTGGCCCTTTAAGGGACTCAGATGTAAGAAAAGGCAGGGGATCTATTGGTCATGTTTCTTTCCGGTTCCTCATCCTTCCCTCTGCTAAGAGCATGGGGTGACCTTCCACATAGAGTGACTTCCTGAGTTGACTTGAGATCCTTACAGGACACTGACACACACACATATACATACACAGTTGCACACGCTATATACTGGAGGGAAAAAATTGGAAAATAGCACGCAGACACTGATGGTGAGCCACTAGGAGCTGGGGAAGCTGCAGCTCTTTTATTTCTGGTTCAGCCCTTTCCTGCTGCTCCCTGCCCTCTAGTGCCTTCCCGTTGCTTGTGGAAGAAAGGCCAGCTCCTCAGCAGCCCCTGTGAGGCTCTCAAGGTCCTCTGTGACGTGGCCTCTTTCTGCATACCAGCCACGCAGACCTCCTCACCATTCTTTAAGTACCAAGTTCTTTCCTACCTCTGGCCTTTACACATGCTGTTCCTTCCGCCTGAAACATTCCTCACCCTGATCTTTGGCGACAAATGCCTACCCATGTATCAGGCCCCACTTGGAAACTCACTTCCTCCAGAAACATTAACCAGACCGCACCAAGACTGGGGCAGGTCTTGCCATCCCTTTCATGTGTTTTCATAGCACCCAGGGTGCCTCCTGCCTGCACTTAGCACTGCCTGTAATTGTATATTTATTCATGTGACTTTTGTGAGGTTTCCCATCTTCATTAAACCAAGAACTCCTAAGAGTATAGGGACTGCATGTTGCACACCTACCCCTGTGTCCCCCACACGTAGTGCCTGGCAGTTTTGCTAAATGAGTGAATAAATTATCTACCATCTACCCTGAATTCATTAACTGGCTGTGCCTGTAAAGGAGAAACTTATGAGCAGATTTGCACTGTTCTCCAAAGAACCCAGCCCACTGCCATCCATGCCCCCAGCTTTGCCCAGCTGGGCCAGCCATTATGCAGGGTTCAAGATGGAGGCACAGCAGAGACCATCAGTCAAGGCCTTCCCTTACAGGAATCTAGCCAGAAAAATAAAGTCCATACTGGACATTCCCTTTTGTCATAAGGAGCCAATGGGGTGCTGGGGAGAGAGCCCAGAGCTGGGACCCCTGAGCCTGGGTTCTAGTCTGGTCTCTGACTCACTCTGGGAGTCTCTCCCTTTTTAGGCCTCAGAAACGCCCTTGGTGAGTGGCTGTAGGTGGCCAAGGGCAGCAGCTCTAAAACATGGTTGGGCATCATAATTACCCAAGGGACCTGGCTTAAATACCATAGCTTCTTAGGTTGTTGCTTCTGGGATTCTGATTAAAGAGGCCTGAAGAGAAGCCTGGAGGTGATAAGGTTTTGAATAAGGTGCAACCATATTGGAAACAACTGGTCTGAGAATAAGAGCCCTCTGATTCTCAAGTACTATGCTGTGTACCTGATTCCTGCTGGCTGATTCCCTAGACTTCATCACAAAGTGCTTCTCTGCTCAGAAGGGCCCATCCTGGGGGTGCCTGGGTGGGTCAATCAGTTAAGTGTCTGACTTTGGCTCAGATCATGATATCATGGTTCATGGGTTTGAGCTCCACATTGGGCTCACTGTTGTCAGAGCCCATTTTGGATCCTAGGTCCCCCTCTTTTGGCCCCTCCCCAGCTTGTGCTCTCTCTCAAAACAACAACAACAACAACAATACACACACACACACACACACACAACACAAAGAAAGGTCCGTCCTGGTATGCACAAAACCCCTCATACCTGAGACTGAGTCATGACACTTTTTGTCAAGAGAAAGTTCCCTCAAAATCCTTCCACATGTAAGTGATGATAACAACGGTCATGGCAGCGGCTCCCATCACTGAACCACTGTTAGCACAGGCCCTGTTCTGGGAGCCTGATAAACACCAGTGTATCCAGCCAGCGCAGCAGGGCAGTGCTGACAGCTACCGTGCCGCCGACTGACTTGGGTTGACATAAGCACAAAGCGAGAGGGGTGGAAGGATGTCAGATCACTTAAAGAACTGCCAGCAAAGGTGAGGAGCTGGTTTAGACACAGGTGGTAACCAGGCGCGGAGACTAGATGACAGGACTTCTCATCATTTCTTCATTGTCAGGATACTGTGGCTGCAAAGGATGGGCTCTACTTTGATGATTATTTTTTTTTTTTAATTAATACACTTGTGAGATTCTAGGAAATTTGTGTCTGACTTTCTAGGTCATAAATCTGTCTCCTTGGCTGCTTGCGGTTAGGGCACACCCATGAAGAGTTCCAGCAGACAGTAACCACTGGGGAGATTTTGTTCCCTGGAAGGAAGTTGGGGTACTGTGACCCAAAGACAATGAAATGCATCATGGGTGACAAAGAACCAAAAAATGTCTCCTGCAATTATTATTCTGTTCTTGAGGAGATCAAGATTAATATGCCCACGGTTACCCAGTCCAGCCAGGATCTGAACCCAGGCAACCCTAAGTCCTGGGCCCAACCTCTATAAGTCTTTATTTTTCTGCTTTTCACGTACTCTTTCCTTTCTTGGTTCTCAGGGCCCAGAGCTGTGCCTGCTGCAGAACCCAGTGTCACAAGCCTGCAGCATAAGTCTAGAGCTGGCATCCTTGAGGACGGCCTAAATCCTGGGCCCGATGGAAGAGAACCAAGCAGAAGAGGAGGGGTGAAGAAGTATGCCAAGACTTTGAGAAAAAGAAGGTCTTTCCTACAGACCGACTACACTTGTCAGGTCTCCTTTCCCCTGGTGCCATCAGCCTCCCTGGAGAGTGTGGACGATGTGTGCTACTATGACAGGGAGCCCTATCTGGCCCTCGGGGCACCCTCCCCGACCGTGTCCTCTCTGCAGGACATGCAAGGTGAGCCTGGCCTCCTGGAGACCAAGGCCCTGGGGCTGCTGGGTCCCTTGAGGAAAACCCAGAGCAAAAACCCAGCCTCCCGGGTCATGGAGATGGAGCCAGAGACCATGGAAACCAAGTCAGTCATCGACTCTCGAGTGTCTTCTATTTCTGCCATTCGTCTCCGGATTGACCCCAACCATAGAGATAGTTCTGGCGTTGCCCCCCTGAGTGCCACTGTTGCCAGTTCTCCAGCAAACACTCCTCACTGTTCCAACCCAGGCTCATCTGGCCTACCTGCTGCTCAGGCAGAGCCTTCCCATACCTTGTCTCCCCTTCAACACTCGGATGGCAGTATTCCCAAAGAACTCACTCTAGAGCTTGGGGACAGCCACTCCTCCCTCTCCAGTGCTGACCCAAACCCAGACAGAGTCTGCATGACCGTCAGGCCAGGGCCACATGATGTCTCTCAAGCAGACACACTAGAGGTGGGAGGGGTCCAACTGGAAACAGGACTGGGATCTTTGTTTACAAATCCTATACAAGAAACTGCCCCCAAATACACAGAGCCTTTGTTGTCTCCTCCAGTCAGTCCTGGGAGTGGTGAATGTGGGATAAATCCAGGAGAGAAGATGGCTCCTCTCCCTCCAGAAGAACAAGGACAGCTATCTCTGGGACATGACGGAGAAGTTACAAACAAAAATGGCACCAATTTATTTCATGGTGAATCTGGGAAAGATGCAAGTGCCTCCAAGAGTGACCTGTCAAATGCCGTGCCACAGACTATTGGTGTCAGTGCTCCGGCTGGTGGAACGGTAGCCTCCATCTCCTTGGAGACTCCTGTGATAGGAACTGAACAGATCCTGCCACATTCCCCCCCGGGCCCCAAAGGACAAAGCAGAGAAACCCCAGGCCAAGCCTGCCAGGCCCAAGAGCAAAAACTATTGGAAGAGCTGGATTTAGACCCTGATTTCTTACTTGGGGACCAGACCATTCCATCAGCTGTCCCTCTGGAGGGGGTCACGGCAGAGCCACTTAACCATGTGATAGGGGAAGACACAGCCTCTAGGGACACTCCTCAGCGGATCTGTTTTAATCCAGGTCCTTCTCTGCCAAAGCCACTACCATGTCCCCCAAAGGAGCCCCATTTAGAAGCTTCAAACCGTTGTTCACTGTCAGAAAACAAAGACAAAAGCCCTAGCATCTGCCTTCCTGCTGAGAAGTCTTTCCTGCGCTTTGCCCCAGAAAGCCATCCTAAAGTTTCTGCCAGTGTCAGGATGGCCACATCTTTGGGGTTTGTGGGTGTGAATGAGGCGATGGCCCCCAGGATTGGGATGGAGCAATGCAGCTGCCAGTTCTCCTATGCCACGTGCTTCCCTGGCTTGCAGCCAGAGGCAGAGGAAGAAGACAGGGACTTGGAAACATACCCCACTGCCCCCCTCACCTCACCACCCTCTGCAGGAAGCCGGCTGGCCCTACCCTGGAGGCCTGCCCGGGCCCACAGCTGTGGTGCTGAGCCCCTGTTGAGGAACAGCCACATCTGGCCAGAGTACTGCTCCAGGGCCCTGAGGCAGCTGAAGGCTGCCCCTGCCAGCCCCCCGGAAGGCTTCATCCAACTCACGGAGAGCTTACTGGAATTACAAGATATTTTAGAAGCTTCCTGGGGGAATGGGAACAAACATCCCCCAGAGAAGTGCACCTGGCATTTTTCAGAAAGCCGCAGCCGCCTCTGCATGGGTTCCCAGAAGCTCCTGGCGAGCTGTCAACATGTGATCAGAATGGACCAGTCCCCCCAAGAGATGCAGGGCGCCGTGCGGGACACCTTCCAGCACCTGGTCCAGCTGGCCGGCCTGTGCTTCCAGTTCACAGACTGCAGCCGCTGTTCCACTCGGCACAGGGAAGCTGCAGGGGACCTGAGGGACGTGGTGTGCGCCTACCAGCAGTTCGTAGACGCTGCTAGGCTGACCTGCGAGAGAGGCTACCACGACTTAAGTGTGAAACTCTTAGCCCGTCAATGCACGGCTCTCACAGCTGCCGTGTTTTGTTTGACCCAGAAGTTCAGGGCATCCACCGCCCTGTGAGCAGGCCGGTTGCCCAGGCCCCTGACTTGTCCTGGGCACTTCCCCGAGAAGCCCCTCCATTCCTCCACCACCCCTCCAAAATGTTTACTAGAGTATTCAAATAAACTGCTGCTTAATCCTGGCCTCAGTCATACAGAGTGATGATAAATTTGGGTCAAAAGCATTCACTTATATTCATTCAACAAACATTTCACTGGATACCTTGTCTGGGTCAGGCCATATGCTAGGTACTTAGGATAGAAAGGTGAATTAGACAAGTTCCCACCCCTGGTCAGGGTGCTCACAGACCCTCAGGGGGATACAGATAAGTAGCAGGCCATCAGTAAACTGTGCCCTAATAGTTTACCCTGGGGATATGGAAGCAAGAGGACTTCACAGACTGTCCCAGAATGACTGGGATGAGGGAGGAAAGTGGGGATCACTGAGAAATGGTCTTGATTTCTCGTATCGCACTGATTTGACAATAACCTTCACAAATAGGAGTCAATACACGTGATATTGACCAATTTTACCTTCACAAGGTTTGATTTGCAGCACCCGCACTGGCAGGCCTGGTATGACAAGTATAGGTTGCCACTAGGTGGCAGTAAGTTCTTAGTTGCATAGTGACCCACATCCAGGCATAGGTGCTCTGCTTTATCTCAAATTGACCGAATGCTGTGCCTTTTTTCTCTTGTAAATACCTGAAAAGGCAAACATTAAAGCCCTGAATTCAATTTGCCTTTTTAAGAATAATATTAGGGGGAAAGAAATATATTTAGTACCTTTCTCACTAATCCCAAGTAAACCAGTTAATCCCAGTTAATCTTAGTGGGATGTTGGACAAGCTACTTAACCCCTCATTGCTTTGGTTTTCTCTTCTCCAAATACTAATAGTTCCTGCTCTGTAGGGTAGAAATCTAATAAACAATCTAGTAAATACTGAGTAAAATTCAGTTATAATCCTCAAACTTTATGGATGCCCCTCCTCATGTGAAACCATTTCCTACATTTTGTTTTCAGATTCCAGAAAAATTGATCTCAAGATACCCCTGGGATGTCTTTTCCCCCTGGCTTCTCTGTCTAGGCCAATGCTGGCTTAGACAGTCACCTTGGGCTATTAGATCTCGTTCAAGGCGTCCCTTTGTGCCTCTGGTATTCCTAATCAGTTGTGCGTCTGCACTGGCCTCCTAATTCCTCTCCTTCACCCAGAAAAAGGAGGGGCAGAATGAGTGTGTGATGTACCCAAACCCTTGGCAATCAGAGGAAAGCAATATTATGGGAAAAGAGAAGATATCCTTCTAACTCCTTGTTACCAGTTATTTATTAACTAACCAGTTAACCAGTACTTGTGCCAGGAAAAGATTTTTTAGTTTCCTTTCACATAATATTTTGAATAAAATTTACATAAGGCTCTTGAACATAGATTTGAAGTGATTTTGTGGCCACGAATAATAGGAACAATAGGACACCAAAATAATAAAACTTGTATGATGTTAAACAGGACTTGAACACTTTTACCAGCAGAAATCTCTGAAGAGCTACGTAGCTTCTTTACAGAACATACTCTGTATGTTTGCAAGTTAAAGGAAGGGGCTCAGGACTTCGACTTAACCAGAGCTGGAATCCCAGCAATGTTGGTATAGGCTCTGCTCTGGGTCTCAGTTTCCCCAACTGACAAAAGGAAATATTACTAAGTCTCTTTTAGTGAGGGCCTACAGTGTGCCAAATGCCTTACTTAGATACCTCGAAGACATTTTCTTATCAACAGGGACAACACCCCAAACTAGATTGTTAGGTAATACACATTCAGCATATTGTGATAAATAATCATGTAAGGCGGGAAGAAGACTGTGAAGCCTCTGGCACCGGCACTCAAATGTTTATGTCTGTTTTTGCTTCCTCTCCCCTCAAATTCATGAACATTCTTGGGTTGCTACTGTATGGAGTTAGTATTTTATTCTGCAGTTCCCATGAAGAGTATGGAGTCCCAGAAGTTCCAGGAAATCCCCACTGTTTGTTGAGAAGCTAAAATGAGGAGTGGGAATGGGGGCTGGTCCTGTTTGGAACAGCCCCCTACATGAATAGGCAGAGTAGGATGCAATGCAAGAGCCAACTGTCTAATGACTAAGAAACTACCACACATTTACACTCCTCCTCCCTTTTCCCACTCACCATAATATTGGCTGATTCGTTTCTTTAGACAAACATTTGTTACACCCATTGCAGATGATGCCTGATGTGGGATTATGGATGTGATGTACATAACTGGGTAAGAATCCTGTCTTCAAGAGCTCCTGGCCTAAGAGATAAGATTACATGTAAAGATGCAGTCATACAAATATAAGGCACGGTCTGCTCAGGGTGACCAAAGAGGACAGATAAGGTGCTATGAGAGCTCAAAGGACAGAAGTCATTTTGTGATTGGGGACAGAGTGGTAATCATGGAAGGCTTCCCGTAGGAGGGAGCATTAATTAGAAGTAGCTACCATCAGGTCCTAGATTTGGTAGACAGGAAGGTAAGTTTTGGAGGTGTTAAGAAAGAAAAATCACTCATTTCGTGATTCTGTCAATAAATATTTAGTGTGCGGTGGCACTGGGAATTAAATCATCAACATGATATATGTTCCCTCGGGAACTTATAATTGGTAGGAAAGACACAGGAAAAAAAAGAAAGATTACTGACTGATAGGTCATATAAAGAAGAGTGCCAAGATAGAGATGGGATGAGCCAGTTTTATCTGGGTGATCATTAAAGGCCGCTCTGAAGGGGGAAGGTTTAAACTGAAGCCTAAAGGACAGGAAGGAGCCAGCAATTGAAAAAGTGAGAGGAAAGGGAACAGTATCTGCAAAGGTCTTTGGTATATTTGAAGCATTTCAAGAAGACAGGTGTGATTGGAACACAGCAAGCCACAGGAAGAGTGATAGGATGAGTTTAGAGGGGAGGCCAGGAGCCGGACAGGGAAGGCCTCTGGAAGGTTAGACTTCACATCCAAGTACAATGGGAAGCCACTAGGTTTGGAATAGGGGAGACACATAATCATCTGGCAAATAGATGTCCACTGCGTGGTGGGAGTGAGGGGTTGGGAGGGAAGTGAGACCAGCTAGGCGATATTTCAGGCTCATTCATGCTAGGGTCTCTATAGCAGGAATAAAGGTTCGAGTAAAGAGTGGCTGCTAGTTTTATCAGGCCAAGGCTTGGACAGGTCTCTTCAGGTCTCTGAGCCTCGCTTTCTCCCTGGATCTGTAAGGGAAGATGGAGAAGGGAGAGTGGCCAGAGGCTAGACTCACTTGTTAAGGGCCCAAGCCCCGGTATCTCTATTGTCTGCCTAGACAGCCAGGTGGTGGTGAGGGCAGCTGTGTGCTCAGAGCCCTGGGTTACCTGACGCAGCCCTGCGAAATCGGGAGGCGGCTGGATTGTAATCCCCATCTCACAGCCGAGGAAACAGGCTCAGACAGGCGCAGCAATACCTGTGCGCTGCACAGCTCCCTACTGCCAGCGTGGGTGGAAAGCAAAGCCTCCCACTGGCTCCGGCACATCAAGCTGCAAAGCTGAAAACCACAACTCCCAGAATGCCATTCGGCGAGGGGACAGGAACCGGAAGTTGGGCCGTAGGCGGTGCTTGATGTGCGCCGCCGAGGCTGCGCGAGGTGAGAGGTTCAGGTACGCCCGGGCCTCGTTGGGGGGCGGGCGTGGGGCCGAAGGGATCTGGCCTGGTACTGCCTTCTGGTTCGTAGGTGGGACAGATGCCGGGAAGCGACCCTCAACAGTCGTGTGGCCTGGTGTCCTCCACCTCCTAGGTGCTTTCCCGTTCTGCCACCCCGCGCACTATCAGGCTGTGGGCCAGACGGGGCCCACAGGCGGCGTGCTCTCGGGCCTGGGGTTTTGGTATTCTCGTGCTGAAGGTGCCAGAGAACTGGAGCCAGCTTCTGTGGACTAAAACTTGGAAAATGAGAGAAGCAAACATGTGCAGAGGGTGGCCCATCACTTAGCGCCCAGCGATATGTTTCTGAGGTGGATTTGGGTTAGAAAAGATCTGCGGCTTCTGTCATCTCAGAGATGGGGGTGGGTGGAGAATTTAAGTCAGCAAGTGTTTATTATTTGATCGTCTGTTATGTACCAAGCCCTTTTCTAGGCGTATAGGATAGACTAGTGGACAAAGCAAACGGAACACCTGCTTACCTTATAGGAATGGGGAAGTTCAGACAAAAAGTAAGTAAAACATGTGCCATGTTGGATACCGAAATAAAGCGAGCAGGTAGTCATATAATGAACTAGGGGAAGAGCATTGGAGGTAGACAGGACAGCACGTGCAAAGGCTCTGAGGTGGGAATATCCATAGTATGTTAGGAGCAGCAAGTAGACCAGAAAGTGCAGTGGACCCTAGATGGGGGAAGTGGATCTTAGTGAGGAATATAGACCATTGTAAGGATTTCGGTTATGTATTGTGAGTAAACGGAGAGTACTGTTTAGTTCTGAGCAGAAGGGTAACATAATTATGAAACATTTAGGAGGCTTGTATTCTTCAAGGCTCAGTACTGAGTACTGGGGGCGTGCACCTGAATTCTTTATCCTCTCTTCCCTGGAAGGGCTTAAAATGTAGTGGGGAAACAGACCAACACTCAGTCAAGTAGGTAATTGAAGCCCCATGGAGGCAGAGTGGACATCATTTTCAAATCCGCAGCATATAACTGTTTGTTACATGATTGAGTAATTAACTGAATAATTCCAGTACTTGGTACTGGATCTGCAATGGAGGCTCAGAAAACATTTTTTAATGAAATGAAATGATAAATCTGGGCATAGTGTCTCACACAGATTAAGAAGATTTATTCTTCTGTGATGCCCAATTTCACGTTTGCTTTCTGAGGATCACCAGATAGCAAGGCTCTGTTGTATTTACTGAGCTTCCATTTTGTGCCAGGCCTTGTGCTGGCCACGGAAGATACAGAGATAAAAAAGATGTGGTCTTTGCCCAATCTGCTATTCTGCAGACTCTTCGGTTGTGGTTGGAATTGCCTTCATTTGATTTTCAGTATTGCTGTATCCCAAGTTCCTGGTCTGAAAACCATCCTCGGGGCTATAGGAACTTGGAGAGGTCTGAGATCCAAGGAGGGGACTAGGAAGAAGGGAATGGGGGTGGTAGTGGTAAAATTTAGTTCATTTGTTGTTTATTCAAACATTGCTGTTAGCCAGGTTATATCTTGTGAGCTTTTACAGTATTTATGTAAATGTAAGTACACAGCTCCTCCTGCAGAGGAATGCAGTTTGATGGGAGAGAAAACATGAACACAGACCTTCCAGTTTTCTAAACAGAAGGGGGAAGCTCAGCAGCCCCTCCAGCTTCTCCAACCCTAGCTCTCTTTTCTCCTGCTCAGCCAGACTTTGCCAATGAGACATCCGCATTCATTGCCTCCCATTCGTTCCCCAAAAGGGTCTGGCAAAGAGGAGGAGCTCAAGGAGTATTTATTGACTGAACGAATGGACAAACAGATAAGAATAGAAAATGCTGTGGAGTGCAGAGGAAGGAAAGCACATGGCTGTTAAACTGGTATTCATTTAACAAATTGGTGTTTTCTCACCCTAGTAAAATGAGGTTGTTAGGTGTTGGACCCGTTTATCTTAAAGTTTTCATTTTTCTTTTTTGAATGTGTAAATGCAGAAAAATGCGGATGACTCTGATCATTGGCACAACAAAACTTGTTCAGTCATCTAAAGGAACGGATATAATGGGACTGGCTGTCTTTTCTTAAAGATATTTATAATCAACATTGCCATTCATATGTGAACAGTGCAGTGCTTCTGAACTGCTTAAGAATAACTTGGTCTTTTCCTCATTTTTCTAGAAATAATGTGTATGCTACTAAACTTTGTGTATGCCATAAATTCATAGTGACACAGTCAATGGTATAAATAAATATGTTAAAATTTGTACTGAGTATTAAAGGATTTCTGAGCATGAATAAACCTTATTTAGCCTGTGCAGGAAAATGAACACAAATTTCTAATCTGTAATTTTGAAAATCTAGAATCTAAAATGAAAACTAGAATAGGTCTAGTTCTTGCAACCGTCCTGGGATGTAGTGGTGTCCCATCTCCTAGAGCCAGTGTGTTCTCCCACCACTCACAGGTAGCAGGCTGGGAAGCATGGCTGACTCCCAAGAGTGCTGTGTTTTCATTACAACAGCCTATTATGTCTCAGTGAAAAACAGCTAAAGTTTGGCTTCATTTTGAGCATTTGATGGAGTATAAGAAAACATTATGAGCTCAGCACTAGAAGTATTTGCTAGGAACAGAGTCAGAGGATTAGAGAACAAACTATAATCCTCGAACCCTACTTGTCTCTGTAGAGGGTAATATTTATAGAGTTAATATATATGCAGATTATTGGTTTACAAATTTAAAAAATTTTTTTAACATTTTTTATTTTTGAGAGACAGATCATGAGTAGGGGAGGGGCAGAGAGAGAGGGACACACAGACTCAGAAGCAGGCTCCAGGCTCTGAGCTAGCTGTCAGCACAGAGCCTGATGTGGGGCTCAAACCCACGAACCGTGAGATCATGACCTGGGCCGAAGTCAGATGCTCAACCAACTGAGCCACCCAGGTGCCCCAACTTACAAATTTTAGAAACAACCAAAAGAATAGACAGAGCCCAAAAGGGTTAGTTTTGATGACACCTACAATGTAGAACCTGTCTTAAATATGTAAAATTAAAGCCTCGACTTACCAAAATTAGAACATTAAAGGAGGAAAAGAGAGGGAAAGATTCAGATACTTGTCTTCAGAGCCTAGCCTTAAGAAGTCAAAGAATAATACATAAGATTGTTGAACAAGAAGTAGAAGTTTAAAGGATATTCTTAAATATAGTAAAAATGTCTTCTGGTAATTGTCATGGCAGAGGTATGGGCATTGGGCTTACCTTATGATAAAACTGTAAGATTGGACAGATTATATTAAGAAATGTTTCAGGCATTAAACAATAGGCAGGAGAAGACTGTTGTCATTGAGAGAAATAATTTGAGATGGATTATAGGCCTAAATATAGTAACTAAAATTATAAAGCTTCTAGAAAGGAACAAACGATATCTCTGCTTTTAGGATAGGCAAAGAGTTCTAAGAGGACACAGCATTAATTATACAAGAAAAAAAACGATAAGTTAGGCTCGATCAAGATTTAAAGTTTCTGCATAACAAAAAGCCATGTTAAGAAAATGAATAGGGGCACCTGGGTGGCTCAGGTGCCCCTATTCATTTTCAGCTCAGGTCTGGATCTCACGTTCGTGGGTTCGAGTCCCGCGTTGGGCTCTGTGCTGACAGCTAGCTCAGAGCCTGGAGCCTGCTTCCGATTCTGTGCCTCCCTCTCTCTCTGCTCCTCCCTGCTCATGCTCTGAATCTCTCTGTCTCAAAAATAAATAAAACATTAAAAAATTAAAAAAAAAAAAAAGAAAATGAATAGGCAAGCCACACACTGGGAGCACATGTCTCAATACCCATGTCTGTAAAGGGACTTGTATCCAGAAATATAAACTTCCACAGTTCATTAATAAAAAGATAATTTAAAAATGAGCAAAAGACTTGATCCTTGCAAAGATATATTATGAATGGCCAATAAATTGTGTGAAAAAGTGCTGAATATCATTAACAATCAAAGAAATGCAAGTTAAAACACAGCTATGTTCCGCTACACAAGAATGGCTAAGAGTAAGAACTCTGGCAGCAGCCATTGCTGGTGATGGTGCAAATCATCTGATTTGTAAAATGGTGCAGTTACTTTGAGAAACTGATGGCAGTCTTTTGTGAGTTAAATAGGCAACTATCCTATGCCCACAACTCTACTGTTAGGTACTTAGCCAACAGATATGAAAAATATGTCCTCAAAAACACTTGTGTGAGAATGTTCATAACAACTTTATTCATAATAGTCCCAAATTGGAAAAATCTCAAATGTTCATCAATAGGAAAATAAACAAATTGTAGTATATTCATACAATGGAATTCTGCTCAGCAATGAAAAGAAATAAACTACTAATCCATGAAGTAACATGTATGATTCTCAAACATGTTGAGGAGGGAAATGTCAACGTGTCTGACTCCTTTTATATGATGTTATGTAATAGGCACAGTTAATCTGTGATTATAGAAAAAAACAACAGTTGCTTTTGTCTGGTTGTGGCAATGGGTTGGAGATTGACTTGCAAAGTGCAGAAGGAAAGGAACTTTCTGGAGTGACAGAAATGTTCCATAGCTTCATGACTTTGTGAGTAACACACCTGTGCTTTTCCAAAAACTCCTTGAGCTGGCATGTTCCCTCCACACACACACTTTATTGAGCTATACCCTTAAAACCTTTGCATTTTACTGTATGTAAATTATACCTCAAAAAAAAATTAAAGGCAGTGTAACAAAAATAAAAAATAAGAGAGGATAATTTAAGTGATTTGAATTCTAATGTTTTATAGGGAGTCGATACAATTTAAAGTTAATGATTTAAGAGGAAATGGAAAGCATATGATTTCAGGTTAAGGACTTAATCGCCAGGTGAATTAAAAAGACCTGGGTGACAGGTTGCCACTAGAGGTGCAAAGGGTTGGAGTAACGATCATTACTTTCATTATAATTTTTTTTTTACCATATGCATGGCTCATATTACATAGATTCGCTTTTGCAAAGATATATTTTTCCTAAGATGGTAGAAGCACACTGGACTCAGAGGAGCAGCCATAAATGATGGACATAGCATTCTTTGTGACACTTAACTATACTAGAGCATGGGGGTTATTTTTGTTTTTTTTTTTTTGTTTAAATTTTTAGAGAGTGAGAATATGAGTGGGAGAGAGGGGCACAGGGAGAGAGTAAGAATCTTAAGCAGGCTCCACACTCAGCACGGAGCGAGATGTAGGGCTTAGTCTCATAACCATGAGTTCACAACTTGAGCCAAAATCAAGAGACAGTTGCTTAACTCAACTGAGCCACCCAGGTGCGCCTAATGCATTTTTTACTCATAACCTTCCTGGGGATTTTGAACAGCACTTAGAAATTATGGCACCTATTAAGTGTGCCATAGCAGTGCATTCCTCATGTTTTCCTGCCTCAGCCCTTTTGATGGATATTAAGTTTTCTCACTGGTGACTGTGGCTTTCAGCTGCAGTGATACTTAGCTGAGCTAGGAGAAGGAATACATAGCTTGGAAAAACAAATTGTGATACATCACCAGTAACCTAGAAAAACTCTTGGTTGGTTTCAGGTAACTCTTCACCATATTTTTTTGGCTAGCTCTTACCCTCCCAGGACATTTCTAGTACTGGACTTTGCATAGAGTAGGTGCTCAAAAAATGTTTGCTAAAGGAATAGTTTTAAATAGAAACTGAAACATAATGGAGGAGGTGGCTTTTGCCGTTTCTGTCCCACCCTCAACTACTCTGTGCATTTTGAAGAACACAATAAATGACTTGCTCACCTGTGTCACTGTAGCAGTGAATCATTGGTGATTGCTCGGAGCTGTCAGGAACGGGGCTTGTCTTCAAAGAAGTGGATTTAGCCTCCTTGGTACTGACATGTTTCTGGGCTGACCCATTTCTCCAGAAGACACAGGTGCTTTTCTCTGTTCAATAAATAAGTCTGTGCTAATATTTTCCACACGTCTACCTTTTCAGCAACACAGTAACACTCTTTGACACTTGGATGCAGGGAAATACCTCTGTAAGTGAAATAATGTGATGTCTTATGTAATTGTGCCTTTTTCTGACCTGGGTGAAAAGGACAGAAGACTAAGCACATGGACTGGAAATTGGAAGGGAGTGCTCAGAAAACAGACTCACACGTGCTGCAGGAGCAAGAAGTCATCCGCGAGGACACAGGCGAAGACGGCATCTCGGAAAGCTTCCAGCTTCTACAGATTGATGTGGAATGCGAGCATCGGGAGGGAGAGACGCTGCCCACGGGCAGCGCAGTGTGGTGCTCAGTAAGTGCAGCGAGGTGCCTGGCCGTGGGCTTTGCGATGATGCTATGTCCCAGAAACCCCTGTTCTGAGGGTAGGTACTAGCAACAGAAAGACTAGGAATGGGTTTGGTGTGTTCCAAAATTGGATGAATTTCCTGCTAACTGGTGTAAGGTTTGAGTTCCACTTGAGTCATAAGAAAAGTAAAGTGTAAGAGGAATTTTTTTTTAAGTTTATTTATTTATTTATTTTGAGAAGGAGAGAGAGAGCACGAGAAGGGGAGTGACAGAGAGAGAAGGCGAGAAAGAGAATCCCAAGCAGGCTCTACACTATCAGAACAGAGCCCTATGTAGGGTTTGAACCCACAAGCTAAGATCATGACCTGAGCTGAAACCAAGAGTCGGACACTTAACCGACTGAGCCACCCAGGTGCCCTGCAAGAGGAATTTTTGATACACCTCAAAAGGATCAGGAAATCGAAACTCTGCTTTAGGCCCTATCTTTAGTACATTTACTTTGGGCTCTGCTTTCTCTGAACACAATCCAGTCTGGTTTTTTTTTTTTTTAAGACTAATATCTTTTTTTCTCTCCTAACTTTAAATCTAATATAAAAAATAATTAATTGTTTTGAATAATCATATTCCTTTTTGGTGCTTATGAAGTTCTCAAACAATTTTGTTTTCTGGATAACGTAAGAAAAATGTCCAAAGAAAACAGAGACACTGGGAAAAGATAGTTGCAGCAAAGAAGATCAAAAGAAAACAAGAAAAAGAAAGAAGAAAGGCCAATCGTGTAGAAAATTCAGGTAACAATAAACCAGATTGCTGGTGTAGTCATATTTGTCTCTTTATGGACTAGTATCTCCATGTTCTTAGGAGAGTAGGAATATTATTTTTAAGTAAAAACAAACATCTTGGAGGTAGGACCTATTGTTCTATTTTTGGGGAAATCAAACTTTCAAAGGCAGCAAAGTTTTAGGCTGCCCCTAAACACATAGTGAACATATGTATTCATAAGCTCAGAATTAGAAGGAATGATAACACCACCAGCTAACATTTATTCAGTGCTACGTGCTAGGTTCGTCGCTAAGAATTTTACATGGATTACCCTGAGGGATAGGTACTTTTATTATCCCCATTTTATAGGTGAAGAGACTGATGCTCAGAAGTTAAATAACATGCCCAAGATCATATAGTAATAAATAAATAGACTGAGCTCTGATTTAGACTCAGCAGTGTGCTCCAGAGCCCACACCCCTCACCACTCTGCTGCACCCAAATGAATGACTACCTTGCATGAGTTTCAAGTATCTCTTTATGTGCAAAGGGAGATTCTTTTCCTACTGAATGTATCCTCTGTTTTCCCACGTTTATTCCTTTCTGATATTTCTACTCCAGGCATCTGCCCTCAGCACAGCAAACGTTTTCTGAGATCCCTAACCAAGGAGAGACTTTTGGAAGCTAAACACTCAGGACCAAGACTCTGTATTGATTTGAGTATGACCCACCACATGTCTAAGAAGGTAGGACATCCATGAAGCTCTGAATGCCTGCCCACACGAGGGAGGTCCAGAGGGAGCAGCTTTGACAAAGAGCATGACCACTTCCAGCCTCTGTAATTCTGTAGCTAACCAGCAAAAGTGTTTAGTTTTCTACACAGAGTTTCTCAGTTCCAAACTGGCTATTGTAAAGAATCAGGAAGAGAATAGATACCCTCTGGTCTAGTGTGCAAAGTTTTATCTGATCTTCCATTTGAGCCCCACCTTGTCTCGGTGTCCATGGTGTCCCCAGTCTAGATGCAGAGGTGAAATCTGGCTTTCTACTGGGGAGAGGAATATTTGCCAAGTTGCATGTTGATGAGATGACCTCATAGGAGGTCTTTTGTTAACATATGCGTTTTAATCATTTTCCATTCACCCCATTGGTAAAGAAGGGATTCCACTCTAGGGTTTTGGGGATGGCTGAAGAAAACACACTTCATTGGACAGGTAAGAATGATACCAGTTTATTAGTCACATGTACTCAGCCCAGGATGGCCCTGCATGGCACAGGATTACACTTGGGGACAGAATGAACAACCAGGGGCTGTGGGAGGCAGGCTTTGTGGTATCATGAGGGTGGGATACCCCTGGTTCCTGCAGGAAGACGTGATTAATTTGCTGGGACTAACTCCGTGGGCTGGCAGGAAATTGAAACCAACTGCTCCGGGATAAGCCGGAGCTAAGCCTGTCCCTTTGACAGAAAGGATTGTTGAGCTGGGGGACCTTGTCTAAGGGAGCATAATCGGGAGAAGAACTGCATTTATTTGGACCTTTCAGGGCCCACCTGGTTTCACCAGATGTCTAGAAAACACACAGTATTGGGCCTTACTTTTTGGCCTTCTACCAAAAACAAGATTTTTCTGTTTGCCAACATCTCTGTCGTATATGCTGGTGTTTGCATGTTTTTCAGAGAAACTAGGAGACCGAATTGGGGTTTGTACGTGGAACCTCTAAGTTTAGCCCTCTGAAGCTGTCAACCGAGAGTTTTTTACTGTTTATATTAATTGAGATAGCAAATTAAATCAAATCCAAAGTATTTTTTCTCTCCTGACCCAAATCAGGCCAGATTGTGAAACTGTCTTTCTTAAGGTGATGTCCCTGAATCAGAATGAAAAGTTAAAACTTGTGACCCTGTTACATCTCCTAGAGTTAGGGAGAAGGTGCCAGTTTTATTTGACGGAGTATAAAACATGTCTGTATAGTAATCTAACCTTTTAAAAATAAGTAGTAAATATCACATGGTAGATTTTATAGATGAGCTAAAAGAACAATTCCATATATCATATTAGATATACATAAGGAAGGAAACTCACTATTTTGGGGCTAGTATCATTACCATAACTTTGATCTATAAGGTGTGCATGCCATGGAGCGTAACATGCATGAGCACACGTATCCATACTCACTCCTGGAGTAAAAGGGGCCATGCGAGTTCATGAGATTTCTCAGAGTAGCATTCAGGGAACTTACTGAGTAACCATTCATTTTGTTTTCTGTCCTGTTATTTTTTTTTTTTTTTTTGAGAGAGAGTGTGTGAGCCAGGGAGGGGCAGAGAGAGAGGGAGAGAGAGAAAGAATCTCAAGCAGGCTCCACACTGTCAGTGCAGAGCCCAACACAGGGCTCAGATTCATGAACCGTGAAATCATGACCTGAGCCAAACTCGAGAGTCAGGCACTTAACCGACTGAGCCACCCAGGCATCCCTAACCATTTGTTGGTAGTGAGTTTAGAAACAGTGGGCATGCTTCCAGTCTAAGTTGTTCTTATTTCTTTGAAGGAGTTAAGTAGACTGGCTGGACAGATCCGAAGGTTGTATGGTTCAAATAAAAAAGCTGACAGGCCATTTTGGATCTACCTCACTGGATTCACAACAGACAGTCCCCTGTATGAAGAGTGTTTGAGGATGAATGATGGATTTTCTAGTTACCTGGTAAGCCTCATTTTGCATATTACTTAAAGTATCATTTGAAAAGTAGATTGGTAATGGTAAATTTTTTTAACTTTCTCATATTTTTACTTAAAAATTTATTCTATATTTTCACTATTGCAATCTAAACTTTAGAATCTTATCAGTTCTTATGTTTCTAAACTTTCATCCTTCCACTGCATTGGCAAACGAATATTACCAGGTATCTAGGACTGTATTTTGTATTCTGTGTGTTGTATGCTAGACTATATATTCCAGAAATGTTTGGGGGAAATGCTGTCACTCCTTTCTTATTCACAGCAGTGCAGAATTAGGGAACTTGAGTTGTGGGGGGAAGAGAAAATCCTCATGAAAGTAATGTGGACTCAACGGTAAGTTTTAGGGAGCATTCAGTTACTTTTTATCTCTTTCCCTAGGGTCTCATGAATGTAGTGATTGTAATGCAGGCAACAATCCAGAGCAAAAAATGTCCTGTGTGTTTGCGTTTCGTGACTGGGACTGGGCGGTGTGGAGTTTCCTAGGGAGGTCTGCAGAGGTAGTGAGTGTGAATGTGCCCTGTGCGGTCCTGCGGTTAGATGTGGTCACCGTTACTGTCTGAGCGTCCCTCCTACAGTGCAGCCAGTTTCAGCTTTTCTCCATGCGTGTTTTATGGTTCTTGTACGTGAGCCCAACAGACTGATTCTTAGGGCCACATGATTCCCTTGCTTTCCCATCTTCATGCCTTTTGTAGGTGATTCTCCCCATTTTCATTGCTTCTTCCTTATCTATGTGTCAGTCTCACCTCTTTTCAGAAACCCAGTTCCAGCATTCCCTTCGTTAGAAGGTTGTCCCTGGTGTTGTCACTCCCTCATCTGTCATCCTGGGGCGTGCTTCCTGTACATCTGTTAGGTTGTCGTATTACTTTCTGCCTCGTTTTGTATGGTTGAATGTCCTTTCTACTTCCTCTCCCCAATGAAGCACTTTGTGAGAACAGATTGTCAGCCATGTATCCCCTTGATGTACTCAGAGCCATGCCTAACAGAACAGACGCCTGGTAACTCGTTGCCGCAGTGTGGGCTGTGTCTTAACCTAGTTCACACTACATTGGATTATTTACATTTTTCAGCTAGACATAACAGAGGAAGACTGCTTTAGTTTATTTCCTCTGGAAACCCTTGTGTACCTGACTCCTGACTCAGAACATGGTATGTACATTCCTGCATGGATTCATGTAGCACTTTGTTCTTAGCCCTGTGTTTGATTATTCCCTGTGTCAGAATTGATTAAAGCCACCCAAGGTGTATCAAAAAACAAAAGGAATGAACACTAATTGCACACCTCTTAAGGATGTATACCTCACTACGCTTTGCATATGTCCCACTGTGTGTGCATAGCTCTACAGATTTAGGATCTCCAGCCTCACTGGACCTTGTGAGCTACCTGGAAGTCTTTCCCAGTTTCCCTGGTCAGCTCCCTTCCTTGGCCCTTCTTGGATCAATATTAGATATGTATTTTTTCCAGAAAATCAACTATTTCACATACTTTTCAAATTCATTGGTATTAAGTTGATCTTAGTATTCTTTCCTAATTATTTCACATTCCTCTGTAATTTTAAATTTGTCTCCTTTCTGAATCCTAATGTTGATTTGAGTTGACTACCTTTTTTTTCTTGACCAGATATGTCAATGCTTTGTCTTTTGAGAAAATTAGCAAATCTGTTAGCTTTTGGTTTTCTATTTTATTAAATTTCTACTTTTATCATTAATAATTTTTTCCTTTTACTTTCTTTGGATTTAGAAATTATAAAACAGATTTGATCTCAATGGCCTTCATTTTTTCATTAGCTCTTGAAGATGTTGATCTAAACAAAGTTTACATCCTTGGTGGACTTGTGGATGAAAGCATTCAGAAGGTAAACGTACATTTTAGACCTAACGGCTATATTTTGAAAAGCGGGGCTTCCTTTCAGAGGCAGCTGCCCTCTCTTAACCTTACCCAAAAAAGGCCTAAAACCTTAGAATAGGAAGAAGGAGCCTCTCCTGCCTCAGTTGGCCCTCCTGCTTGTAAAGTTGCCCCTCTCCTCACCAGCGTTAGCGATCCTGACCTGGCAGTCTAGTCAGGAACTGGCAGAGAGAGTGTTTGGTAATTCTGTAAGGAGCCATTGTTGAACTTCTTTCTTTTCTCCTCTCTTCAGTTCTGCAGGGATAACTCTGATCTTGACCAAGGAAGCACTGATTGAACATTCTTATCAGCTAATTATTCTTTGTGAGAGAGGAGTTTGTTTCTTCTTAAGGCCATCTTTTCTCCTGGCATAAGTTTTATCCTGTAATCTCAGTGTCAATAAGACTGCCCAGATTTCTTTTGTTGAGTTGGAATTTTATTGGAATAATTGGAGTTTTGAAATATATTTCTATTATACACATATTTGTTGAGATAATTGTTATTAGTTTATATCACTAAGTAACATATTACATATACAATAAATAATGATATAATAAAGTGCATAAAAAGAACTACAATGAGAAATCAGTCTCCCTCCCATCCTTGTCCTGCAGTCCCCCAACCTGAGCCAACCACTGTTTTCTTGTATATCCTTCTTGATATAATCTATGATCACATAAGTATTTGTGATTATATTATATATATGTATTTTTAAAGATATGTGAGTATATTTTGAATTTTTTTATATCTGTAGAGATATACATACATATTTAATACAGATGATACTTAACTGAATTGAATTTATTCTAGAAAGGTAAGTGTTCTGGGGTGCCTGTGTGGCTCAGTTGGTGGAACATCTGACTCTTGGTTTCAGCTCAGGTCATGATCCCAGGGTCATGGGATTGAGCCCTGCATTGGGCTCTGTGCTGAGTGTGGGGCCTTCTTAGGATTCTCTCTCCTCCCTCTCTCTCCCTCTGCCTGTCTCCCCAACTCTCTCTCTCTCTCAAGTAAATAAAATGAAAACCAAAAAAGATCAGTGATCCATGATTCCATAGTGATAATCTAAAAAATAGGTTGGGGGGGTAGAGATAGAAGAATGCTAGAATGCTAGACTAGGTATTAGGGGCTCCTGGGTGGCTCAGTCAGTTATGCATCTGACTCTTGATCTCAGCTCAGGTCATGATCTCCTGGTTCATGAGATGGAGCCCTGTATCGGGCTCTGTGCTGACAGTGCAGAGCTTGCTTAAGATTCTGTCTCCCTCTCTATATCCCTCCCCTGCTTGTGCGTATTCTCTTCCTCTCTCAAAAGAAATAAACATTAATAAAAAAAAAAAAAGGAATGGTAGCTGTTAAATGAAAAATACATAATAGAATTGAAAAATCGTGACTTTGTTACTCCCAATGTAAACACTGTTTCATGGAACTGTTTGAACAAAAGGTGGAGGGGACCTGGCTATTCACACGGTCTCCAAGTGTCACCCCACACGTCACAAAGGCAAAAATGTACCATTACAATGGAGGTCACCTGGAGGTCTCCATCTTACAAATGTTCAAACTTAGAATCACAAATGGTGACATTATGTGCCTCCCAATGTGATGGAATCTCACATGGAACGTATTCCTACTGGAAAATGTTGAAACTACATCTAATCATGAAGAAACAGGATGCGAGACATTCCGTAAGGCACTTGCACCACGTCTGCAAACAAAGCCAATGTAACGGAAACTAAAATAGCTAGGGAGCTGCTCTAGATTGAAGAGGTGTAACAGCCAAATTGAGTCTCCCACAGCAGAGTGACAGCTCCTTTTTTGAAGCCAAAAAGTCTAGAAGGTCAGTGAGCAGGGTATGATCAGTAGATGTGCAGTTTAAACACATTGTCTTCTCTTCTCTCTCTGGTAGTATTTAAACTGAAAAAGAATTGGCACAATGATTTGCCAGATGTATACAACTTTTGGGTTGTTACTGGAGAGTTTGGCTTCTTCACGGAAAATATGCTGAGAACATTTCTTTGAGGGAATCATTTTATCTTTACATATTCAGCGGACAGAAGCAAGACTGTGAGCTCCTCCAGGGCAGCATCCAAGTCTCTTACTAACTTAGAATTCTTGTACTCCAGTTCAAAATGATTGTAAAAGAAGAGACTTAAAACAAACAAACAAACCCAGAATGTAGACCATATATGCAAAGGGGTCTTATTCTTCAAAGAAGTCTTGAGCAGCTGTGCCTTTATCTTATCTGAATGGCATCACATAACACATTTTGGAAGTTCTCTCTTGGGATTGTTTCATGTGAGTCTGAAAAGCAGGTAGTCCAGTGGCAGGTGGTCAGACCATACTGTTAGTGGCCAGTCGATCATGACACTGTAGGGAAGGAGAGTGACAAACTGGAACAAGTTCAGACGAGTTTGGCCTGAATGATAAAGAGACTCAAGGGAGAGGCAACAGAACTGAGACTGCCAGAGGACACAAGGGCATGATCCTTGCTGTGGAGAACCTGACTGGCCATCTTGTGGAAGAGACGTTTTACTTGCTTGGTGTGGTCCTGGGGGGTGGGACTAGGGCAAATGAGTGGAAGGCCCAGGGAGAAAGAAAAGCTTGGCTCGCTATCAAGAATTTCCTATTAACTGGTACTGTCCGAATTGGAATAGGTTTCCCCAGGATGTATGGAACTCCGTGTCACAAGGATTGTCCATTTAAGGACAGAGGCCACTTGGAAGAGAGGCCATAGAGGATAGACCAGCATTGGATGGAGGATCGGAATAGAATAGTTAACAATTGAGGCCCCTTCCAATAGTTAACTATTCCCAATAATCTAAACCCTTCTCTTTAATCCTGAAATTGTGAGTAGGTAGATGATCTTTCCAGAGCTTCTTACGAAGTGGCAGATAGAATTTAAACTTGAGTTCATGACTCAGGGACATCTTTAAAGGGATGTTAGTTATTGGACTCTGATCCTAGATGGCCTTAGATTTGGGGGTTTTTGAGTTTTTATGACTGCTTTCTGCAGTTTTCAGACCCCTTCCTTTTACTTGGGCTGACTGCTCTCACACCTGAATACTGCTTTGTATCTGACTTAAATCCTATCTCCCTTTTCTCTAATTTGCTGCTGCCAAATGGCTACGGGATGAAAACTCCAGATCTCCAGAATTACATCTTTACTGAGTCAGGATCAGGAGTGGTCTCCTCTAGTTGATTAGATTGCTTAAACTTTTGGATGCAGACTTTGGCTGCAAATATGCCTCTTTTTACTTATTTCCTTCTTGGTTGGAAATAGTAGTAAACAGAAGCTCGTAGATAGATGTCTCCCAAGTGAGATGTCTGCTGCACAAGCCATTTCTTAGTTAGAACATGTAAATACTCCTCATTGTTTGCAGTTCCTTCCATTCTCCCATAGGCTACTGATTTTTAATATTTACCATTTAATTTTGACTACAGATGGAAATTGTAATGGTGGTAAATGGGGTTTCTCATAATTTTCTATTCATATTACAATGAGAATATCTTTATCCTTTTCACAACAAAAATATTTAACTGTGATTTACAGAAGGTGACGTTTCAAAAAGCCCAAGAACACTCTGTTGAGACAGCCCGCTTGCCAATCCAGGAATACATGGTCAGATGCCAGAATGAGAAAAACTATCATTCAGAGATCTTGGCCATCAATCAAGGTACTGCTCACATGGCCCACACTTTTTTTGTTTTTAGGTTTATTTAATTTGAGAGAGACAGACAGCATGAATAGGGGAAGGGCAGAGAGAGGGAGAGAGAGAATCCCAAGCAGGCTCCATGCTCTCAGCACAGAGCCTGAGGTGGGGCTCAAACCCATGAAACTGTGAGATCATGACCTGAGCCGACACCAAGAGCTGCGTGTTTACCCGACTGAGCCACCCAGGCGCTCCTCACATGGCCCACGCCTAACGTGTTAATTCTGGTGCTTCTTTGCATTATGTTTATATGTAAGCAATACCCCATGACTGATGTTTCTCAGATTTTATTGCATGCACTTTGTGACAAGTATTCTGGCCTCTCAGAAGTACTTTGCATTTTCTTCTTGGATTCCAACTGTGTTAAAGATAGTTGAAATTGTTCCCTTGGGCTAGAATGCCCTGTATTCAACACATCATTGAACTGTGAATTCCTATATGTCCTTCAGAATTCAGTCCGGGGGCATCTTGGCTGCTCCCTTCCCCTCTCAGCCATTCAAGGACCCTCCTTCGCATTCCCATTGTACTGTTTTCCTCTTTGGTGCTGTGGCACTGTCCATTCACAGGCCCTTTATCCTTCCGTGTAGGCTGAGGTCCTTGTGGACAGGAAGGCCCATGTGTGGTGCAGAGTAGGTTTGTTGAGTTAAATATTCCAGAACACCCTTTTCCTCATCAGTCATTTACTGCTTCTTTTTCCTCAGTGTGGTCACTATTTTCTTTTTATCCTTCTAACAGTCTTTGATATCCTGTCTGCATACTTTGAGACTCAAAACTGGCCGAAAGCATTGAAGAAGGGAGTTTCTTCCAGAAAAGGCTACGTTCTTCAGACCTCAGTGGAGTGATGGACAGACAGCCTAAGGAGGGGAAGTTGCTGGAGGTGCCTTGACCAAAAAGCGGAGCAGAGCGTGGTGATGGCACACACTTGCCTTTACTTGACATCTGGGATCTATGCTAGAATATAAGTTACTAATAACAGGGACCACATTTTATGCTCTTTTCTATCTCCCAGAGTGCCTGGCTCATAGGACAAGCCCAGATATATGACTAAGTAAAAAGTTTACATAACCAGGAATTAGCCCAAAACTACATGGCTTTGGATGTATTAATTCATCTTTTATATACCTGTTTGTGAAATACCTACTCTTTAGAGATAGCTTAAATAATTAAATAATTATTATATCAAGAGTTTAATTTTCACTCAACTTGTATCATAAAATTGTAGCACTTTTTTCAGCCTCCTCTGTTCTGATGATTTTCCCTAACTCAGTGATTCACTTTATGTGTTTTGCAGGATCCTAACCCAGCCCTGCTTTAAGCCCCCATAGCACTTTGTTCCCACTTGTGGCTCCCACTCTGTCCCTCCTGGGCGTGGAGGGTTTCTCTCTTCCCAAAGGTAGCATTCTAACAGGACACTTTATGGGAGTAGCTTTGTATCTTTCTGAGCCTTGTACGAACTAGTTTCTTCACAGGCAGAATTGAAGAGCAAACACACAGTATTAGTAAGTCTAACTTAAAAATAACCAGAAAAGACAAAACAAGATCCCTCTGACACAAGCATGTTGGATAGCCTTTCATTACACAATCTCAGTGATGCCTTTTCTCAGGTCTTAGTTACATACAGTTGCTTCAGTTACTCTGGCCAGCTTGGGTTAGTAAACTTGAAAGCTAAGCTCTTGGCAAATTCAGAGAATGTATTCTGTCTCTAAAGAACCAAAATGTTATTTCTCTCTTTTCCCTCCTTTTCATAATTTAATCCTTCAGGAACTATGATCACTTGATAAATTATATCAGTATCTTTGTATTAAAAACAGCCCAGTCTTCTATATTATATATAGGAATACATAATGCTCCTTGGTCTCTGTCACCGTATTGAATGAGTTCTATAATCTCTATCTGGCTGGGCTTCAGGGGTGATTCTTAGACTCTCAGGGAGGTCTCTGACCCCTGAACCCTGACCTGGATCATCTACCAGGCTTCATTTTTACCTCTAAAGGCTTTGCTTAAAATATCAAACAGCAAGAATGTCCTCTCCAATTCTATCACTCTACCATTTTTTAAAAAAAACTAGGCAGGTAGTTTTGGACTTGGATTCAGCGATCCTCATCAGTGTTATTTACAGAACAATAAAAAGCTGGACATATGCAAAATATCCAGAACATGAAAATGAAATATTCTATAATGATTTTGTTTTTAATAGCCATCATATAAGAAATACATTAAATGTTGGTTGAAGTGGACAAAGTAGATTACAAAGTAGTATATAAAGTATAATTCTTTAATTTCAACTTAAAAAATAGGCACATACACTGTAGTGCATTTTCTTTGTTGAAATGTTTTTTTATCAAAAAATAACTTATTTTAATGCTTCCAGTATATTATAAAAGCTGCACTTCAGCAAAACTAAAGGAGTTAACACCAAACAAACCGTAATACTTTTAGTAAACTTTATTGTAAAGAAAAAAATACATCACAATTTTATAATAACTTTTCTCACCCATAAGAACATGGGTGGCAACTAGTAACATATTTATAAAAATATTTTATTTAGGGCTTTAATAAGACAATGTGTATATTCACATTTTGCCTTCTGAAGGTTTAATGGGGAGAGAGGTTCACCTGAAAAAAATTTTCTCTATGAAACCCATAGTCTCTTAGGTCAACTGACCCATAAAAAATTCCATCTAACTTTCTGCCAGTCTGGAGAAGATTTGTTTTCTTTGATCTGATGTCATATGTTCACAAGCTTCTAAAATGTTTGCCAAAATTAAGGTCTGCTGAATGGTTTTTGCCTTAACCCATATTCTTCCATTCATTCCAAATACTATCTCCAGTGGGTAGAGTTTTCCCACTTCCTGTAGAATTTCACAGTCTGGAGCCAGCAGCCTGGTAAGGAAAAGGAAAGAAAATGAAATTTAATAAAGGGGTAGGATGTGACCTGATTCTCCATTAGCAGAAGACTTAATTTCTAGACAGTTCTCCACAGTTATTCCAATACCCATCAACATCGTCCAAGAAAAAGGTACGTGACATTTGCTGTCCCCTTTCATCCAAGCACACTTACCAGTATACCACAGGTCACAACAGTGGGTTATATCCTCTACAAAGAAATCAAAATCCCTGTCACCAATTTTACAGAAGAGAGAGATATATATAGTTCTTCTACACCATCAGAGCACCTTAATTCTAGGCTTTAGAGCTGTAGCTTTTGTATTATCTTGGTGCTAAAAGAACCAGCTTATTTTCCTGACCACATAGACCATGTGTTTCCCAGTATTAAACTCCATACTTGGAGAGAAGCATGGACTTTCAAACCATAGGATGCTTCTCTGTGTCCAAATCTGCAGAGTAAGTAGCAAAGAGAGACATGTAATACTGACTTCTGAAGCTCAGTGGTTCTAGGAGTTAAAACTCTTTAATAGGACATCACTTTGGGTAGGTAAAGGTCTAACCTCCTAACAGAATCTACCTCTGGAACAATTAAATCTACCAGGACAGAATAACAGGAGCCTTACGGGAATGTTTGCATAAGCTTAAAGAGTCCCTCAACCTACCTGCATTTGGCGCCCATTCCTAGAGAAATCTGGTGGTTTTGTACAATTGTAAATTGCATCTATATTCAAATGACTTAGGAGGGAAGGCCAGTTTTCACATCTGATTTTCTGGGAAAGAAGCCCAAGACTCCATATCAACACAAGAACTATACCACCAGATACATCTGAATTTAATATATTTACATGGAGAGAGGATGGAACTAAATGCATGAGTTTACAATGGTGTTAAAATGGATACTGATTTTTTTTAACTTTGAGGAGATTCAGACATTGCTACAAAGAATCCAATCCCAAAAATCAGTCAGCTTTCCAAGAAGGTATAATTATAAAAGAAGACTGTCAAACCAGAAGGCATTAGGACTTACTTTCTAATTAAGCCTAAAGTCACTTTAAAAAGCAGACCATCCTGTCCAATCACACCCATTCCATTGGCTCGTCCACAGCTGTCAATACAGACCATCTCTGGTTCCATATCTTTATTAGCAACCACAAATTGGCCATAGATGAGATCTCCAACCTAAAATGATTTAAAAACAGTTCATTTTCTCTCCACAAATCATTCTCTAGGTGCTCCTACTGGTTCTTTCCCACTGGCAGCATGCCTGCCATGTATACTTCTGTGCCCGAGGGACCCACTTTCCTCCAGAGTCACTCGAGTTAACTCTTTTAAAAAAAAAAAGCAACATTGGCCAAGTGTGTCCTTCCCAGCCTGGGAACTATCTCAAAGACAAGAGACCATCCTCTAGGGTTATGCCATCCAATTTGGTAGCCATTACTCATATGTAGTTATTTAAACTTATATTTAAATTAATTAAAATTAGATCTTTAAAATTCATTTCCTCAGTTTCATTAGCCACATTTTTTAAAAAGTTCTTTGTGTGTGTGTGTGTGTGTGTGCGGGAGGGAATACACATGTGTGCATGGGGGGTGGGGGAGATGGAGAGAGACAGAGACTGAGAGACAGAGAGAGAATCTTAAGCAGGTTCCACACCCAGCATGGAGCCTGATGCGGGGTGGGCTCAATCTCATGAACATGAGATTATGACCTGAGCCAAAATCAAGAGTTCATGCTTAACTTACTGAGCCAGCCAGGTGCCCTGCATTAGCCACATTTCCATGCTCAACAGCCACAACATGGCTAGTGACTACTGTATTAAGCGGTGCAGATGTAAAACACTAGCATCATCACAGAAAGTTCTATTAGATAGCTCTACTCTAGGGGAGTTACAGAAGATTAATAGAGGGGCGCCTGGGTGACTCAGTCGGTTAAGCCTCCAGCTTCGGCTCAGGTCAGATCTCACGTTCGTGGGTTTGAGCCCCGCGTCAGGCTCTGTGCTGACAGCCAGCTCAGAGCCTGGAGCCTGCTTCCGGTTCTGGGTCTCCTTCTCTCTCTGCCCCTCCCCCTCTCATGCTCTGTCTCTCTCTGTATCAAAAATAAATAAAACAGTAAAAAAAAAATTAAAAAAAAAAAGAAGATTAATAGAAGAAACTCCAGCCATGTAAATGATTCAAAGCAACATGGAACACTGGTAATTCATTGGTACTTCATGCAAGATGTACTTAATCTCACAGAGTTGACTTCAAAATGATGAAACTAAAGGAATGGAGAAGAGTGAACTTGTTCAGTGACTGTATCTACTATTTGTTGGTGACTAGCAACTAAAGAGGAACAAAACATTTCAGAAGCATCTGGTCTTGGAGGGCAGTGGGGATGTACATATAAATAACAGAGTTCACTGAACACCAAATCCAGTCAGTGCAAGAGTAAAGTTATAAAGAAGGTGATTGTAGGTGAGGGGTGTTTTTACACAGAGGGTGGCGTTCAGCCCGAGTCTCAAAGATGAGCATGTGTTCCATAGGTTAAGGGGGATACAGCAATCAGAGCAATCCAGATAGAGGGAATGGCATGAGCAAAGGTACAAGGGCAGGACTTATGAGTTCCGTAGTGCTATTTTTTTTTATAAAGTATATTTATTTATTTTGAGAGAGGGAGAGAGAGTGTGAACAGGGGAGAGGCAGAGAGAGAGTCCCAAGCAGGCTCCGCACAGTGTGGAGGCCGATGTGGGGCTCAAATCCACCAACCGTGAGATCGTGCCCTGAGATGAAATCAAGAGTAGGATGCTTAAGGGTGCATAACCAACTGAGCCACCCAGGCCACCCCTCAGTAGTGCTATTAAATAGTTCAGAGTGGTTCAAAGCTGCGCGGAGGATATAATTACAGGTAAGTGAAGACTTCTAGAGTATAATGCCAAGGAAATCTGTAGGCTTTAAAGAACGCTTTTTTTTTTCCCCCTTGAGTAAGGGGAGTGTATGAGGCTGTCAGCTCTCAAAAACCTGGATAGAAGAGCAAAAATGTACAGGCAGGGATGTTAATGAAGAGACCACTGGGGTGCCTGGTTAGCTTGACTGGTTAAGCAAGCTGTGTGGACAGTGCAGAGCCTGCTTGGGATTCTCCCTCTCCCCCACTCA
>NC_043712.1:33800001-33801506 GCF_006229205.1 Suricata suricatta | reverse complement strand
AAAATTTTTTTTGGAAAAGGAAAATACTTTTCCTTCTGAGGGAGGAGTCGGATACTTTTACTTCTGAGGGAGGAGTCGGAAGGAAAGGACCAACTCCCGAAGCCTCTCTGCTGCGTTTCCAAGGTTCCCACAGAACCACACGTAGGAGCGTCTTGTATCCTGCGGTGCGACCCGAGACATCGGAAGTGAAGGATCTGCTATTGACTCAAGCTGCCTGTTTCAGGACTGATTTGCAGAAAGACCGCAAGATAGGTGGCGGGGTACAGACATAATCGCAGCCACTTTGGCGGGACCCTCCAGCCCACAGCTAACGGGTCTGTGGATGCAGGTTCAATTCCAATATACCGATACTACCGGAAACGGAAAACCTTGGGCAGGCTGGAGATTGGACGCGGAGCCGGAAGCGGAAGTTGGAAATTGCTTTTGGTGGATCCCGGCATGGCCGAGGTCGTGGCTGTCGCAACCGAATCCCATGCAGGAGGAGGCAGGGCGCGGGCGGCGCGCACTGTGCTAGACCAGGTGGTGCTCCCGGGTGAGGAACTGCTGCTGCCGGAGCAGGAGGACGAAGAAGGTCTGGGTGGTGCCGGGGAGCGACCGCTGCGCCTAAATGCGGGAGTGCGCTCCCGGGTGCGTGTAGTGTGCGGCCCCGGCTTGCGGCGCAGTGGCGACCGCCTCCTGGTCACCAAGTGCGGCCGTCTCCGTTATAAGGAGCCCGGCGGCGGCGGCAGCAGCGGTGGCGTTTACTGGGTGGACTCGCAGCAGAAACGGGTGAGTTTGGACTCTGGAGAGGTGGTACGGCCTTGAAAGTGATAACCCCGCTCTGGGAAGAGGCAGGGATGGGGCCCTGGACCCTTCTGTTAATGCTGGTCTAGAGCCACCGTAGTCTTGTGCCCACCTCTGCATCCCCTTTAGAGGGACTGTGAACAAATGGAACGAGACCAGAGAAGGGCGGCCAGGAGAGAAAGGAGACTGGAAATCTTGGCGTATAAGAGATGCAAGACATCATCATTGCCTTCACAATCACAGAGGAGCACCAGGTGTATCTTTTGGGGTCCCAAAGGGCGGAACCAGACCCTGTGAATCGATGTCACAGGGAGTTAAATTCCTCTTCGAATAAGTAAAGGACTTTAATGTGGGAAAAATTGTCTGACAATGAAATAGCCTTCCTTGGTTTTGAGGACCCCCTGTAGCACTAGACTTAATATGCAAGCAGAAGCTAGGGACTTTTCTGATACAAGAGGTATGGTATACTGGCTGAAACGAATGGAGTATTAGAAGCTGTAAACCGGAGGGTTTATGATTGATTTTCTTCTACTGAAAGTAACATATCAAATTTGTTGTAGATTTGTATTAATATGTAGACTTTAATTTCACAATATTTTCTAAATCTCTCTAATGACAAACAGTGCAGTAACCACTAAGGGCTTGCTGAAGATACCCCCTAAGATATTGTGGAAATGATTATCATTTATGGCTGTCCTTTCATTCTGTTTTCTTTTGTAGTA
>NC_043712.1:33798271-33799901 GCF_006229205.1 Suricata suricatta | reverse complement strand
TACTACAAAAGAAAACAGAATGAAAGGACAGCCATAAATGATAATCATTTCCACAATATCTTAGGGGGTATCTTCAGCAAGCCCTTAGTGGTTACTGCACTGTTTGTCATTAGATTTAGAAAATATTGTGAAATTAAAGTCTACATATTAATACAAATCTACAACAAATTTGATATGTTACTTTCAGTAGAAGAAAATCAATCATAAACCCTCCGGTTTACAGCTTCTAATACTCCATTCGTTTCAGCCAGTATACCATACCTCTTGTATCAGAAAAGTCCCTAGCTTCTGCTTGCATATTAAGTCTAGTGCTACAGGGGGTCCTCAAAACCAAGGAAGGCTATTTCATTGTCAGACAATTTTTCCCACATTAAAGTCCTTTACTTATTCGAAGAGGAATTTAACTCCCTGTGACATCGATTCACAGGGTCTGGTTCCGCCCTTTGGGACCCCAAAAGATACACCTGGTGCTCCTCTGTGATTGTGAAGGCAATGATGATGTCTTACATCTCTTATACGCCAAGATTTCCAGTCTCCTTTCTCTCCTGGCCGCCCTTCTCTGGTCTCGTTCCATTTGTTCACAGTCCCTCTAAAGGGGATGCAGAGGTGGGCACAAGACTACGGTGGCTCTAGACCAGCATTAACAGAAGGGTCCAGGGCCCCATCCCTGCCTCTTCCCAGAGCGGGGTTATCACTTTCAAGGCCGTACCACCTCTCCAGAGTCCAAACTCACCCGTTTCTGCTGCGAGTCCACCCAGTAAACGCCACCGCTGCTGCCGCCGCCGCCGGGCTCCTTATAACGGAGACGGCCGCACTTGGTGACCAGGAGGCGGTCGCCACTGCGCCGCAAGCCGGGGCCGCACACTACACGCACCCGGGAGCGCACTCCCGCATTTAGGCGCAGGGGTCGCTCCCCGGCACCACCCAGACCTTCTTCGTCCTCCTGCTCCGGCAGCAGCAGTTCCTCACCCGGGAGCACCACCTGGTCTAGCACAGTGCGCGCCGCCCGCGCCCTGCCTCCTCCTGCATGGGATTCGGTTGCGACAGCCACGACCTCGGCCATGCCGGGATCCACCAAAAGCAATTTCCAACTTCCGCTTCCGGCTCCGCGTCCAATCTCCAGCCTGCCCAAGGTTTTCCGTTTCCGGTAGTATCGGTATATTGGAATTGAACCTGCATCCACAGACCCGTTAGCTGTGGGCTGGAGGGTCCCGCCAAAGTGGCTGCGATTATGTCTGTACCCCGCCACCTATCTTGCGGTCTTTCTGCAAATCAGTACTGAAACAGGCAGTTTGAGTCAATAGCAGATCCTTCACTTCCGATGTCTCGGGTCGCACCGCAGGATACAAGACGCTCCTACGTGTGGTTCCGTGGGAACCTTGGAAACGCAGCAGAGAGGCTTCGGGAGTTGGTCCTTTCCTTCCGACTCCTCTCTCAGAAGTAAAAGTATCCGACTCCTCCCTCAGAAGGAAAAGTATTTTCCTTTTCCAAAAAAAATTTTTTTGGGGGGGGTGTTTGTTAGATATCTATTATGTGAAAACAAAGAGAAGAAAAAGAAAATAAAAGGTATTTAACTTGCTCCCATTTGTCTCCTGCTAGGCTGTCATACTTTGTAGCCCAGAGTCTTAAA
>NC_043712.1:33784205-33798171 GCF_006229205.1 Suricata suricatta | reverse complement strand
CTGAATTCCAAATCCATAGCACATCAGGACTGCTCTTATTTTTAGGCTCTTGCTTGAAATCACTGTTTCCTCTGTAAACTGTAAACTGTTTCCTCTGTAAAGCACCTCCGGTTAGTGCCTGGTCAGATTCCCCAGAAGGGCTGAGAGCTCCTGGGGATTGAGAGGGCTTGGCTTTGCCTATCTCTTTGAGGGATTGGCTTCCAACATAAGTCATTAAATTTTGGGGATGTCTAAGACAGATCATTTCTAACATACCCTCCAAATTTGGCAAAGTGCTGACGAGTCAACTGAGTATTAAAAGGCCAACTGAAATGTAGCTTTTGTTGTTTTGCAGTCAAATTGTTCAAAGTGTTTCTGGTCGGTTACCCTGGTGGCAGGGATGGTGTAAGTTGTTTTTTCTCTCCTCCCCAATCCAACCCATTTCTAGGCTCTGGATTCAGTAGGTATCCGATTACCAAGAGCTTGTGAACCGCGGCTGGCCCACGACCATGCCCAAAGTGGGGTCAATGGCCTCCGGTATGGGCCAGGCCGAGAGAGAAGTGGGGGAAATGAACCCAAGATTGTCCCTTGCGTACCCCACGTTGACAAATCTCTGGAAAAAATTGGCCCAAACTTACCTAAAGAAGTCTTCAGAGTCCATTACCCTGCGAGGGCTGACACGTGGGTACCCTCCTGACACATTACTAAGAAATCGGAGACCCGGGGGGTGCAGTCTACTTAAGACCGGGAAGCTGGGCACAGAGGGGCCGGCCGCAGCGCCTCCCGGGCGGGGCCCTCCTGACACGCCCCAAGGGGTCGGGTCCAGGGGGCGGGGCGCGCGGGAAGGACGCCGGGCTTTGAGCCGCGTGCACCTATGGCTGTGCTTCGCTGCCTCGGAGCTCTGCGGCCGCTGGTTAGTGAGAACGCGCGGCCAGGGCTGGCCTAGTGGGCAGGGCCCCGGGGATGATGAAATACGTCCGCGTGCGGGTGAGTGGGGATTCCAGACTTCCAGCGAATATGCGGAGCCTGGGTCCTCGCAGCGGCCACGGACTTCCTTGACGTGCAGGTCTGGCTTTGGGGTCCCGTTGGGTCGCGGGTACGAAGTTCGAGTTTCCAAATAGCGCGTGCTGTTGTTTCTGGATGCAAAAATGGCCGTGGGACTGGGGAATGCAAAGGAGGCCATGCAGTTAACGCAGGCCTTCCCTCGGCGGGAGCAAGTTAAGCTGTAGGCCCCTAGGTGGGGGCTTCCCAGCAGATCAGCCCAGGCGGATTAGGCCCATTCTCTATAGCAGGGGCGGCACACGTGGAGGCTGTGCTGTAAGGTCGGCGCCGCCCTGGATTACCTCTGGCTTCCACCTCTCCACTTCTCAGGCTTTTCATCCGTAAAGTTACCAACTTGATTTTTGGAAAGGTCGGATTTGACCACAGCCTTGTGGGCAATTTCTCAAAACCTCCTCTTTAGAAATCTTTGGGACTTAGCAGGTGCCCCTGTTCTGACGCCTTCCACTCATCAAGTATAACTATATCACAGGGATCTCATGCTGAGACTAGATATACAGAAATGCCCCAGATCCCTTTGGTGGTATTAAAGAGGTTAAAAAAAATCTTTGCGATTTGAGAAGCTGGAAAAGTTTGTGTATATAAACCACATCTTCGTCAGTTGATGGACATTTAGGCTTTTTCCATGATTTGACTATTGTTGAAAATGCTGCTATAAACATTGGGGTACATGTGCTCCTATGCATCAGCACTTCTGTATCCCTTGGGTAAATCCCCAGCAGTGCTATTGCTGGGTCATAGGGGAGTTCTGTTAATTTTTTGAGGAACCTCCCCACTGTTTTGCAGAGCGGCTGCACCAGTTTACATCTGCACCAACAGAATAAGAGGGTGCCAGTTTCTCCACATCCTCGCCAGAATTTATAGTCTCCTGATTTGTTCATTTTAGCCACTCTGACCAGTGTGAGGTGGTATCTCAGTGTGGTTTTGATTTGTATTTCCCTGATGATGAGTAATTTTGAGCATGTTTTCATGGGTCTGTTGGCCATCTGGATGTCCTCTTTGGAGAAGTGTCTTCGGCCCATTTCTTCACTGGGTTATTTGTTTTTCGAGTGTGGAGTTTGGTGAGTTCCTTATAGATTTTGGATTCTAGCCCTTTAGCCGATATGTCATTTGCAACTATCTTTTCCCATTCCGTCGTTGTGTTGATTGTTTCCTTTGCAGTGCAGAAGCTTTTTATCTTGATGAGGTCCCAACAGTTCATTTTTGCTCTTGATTCCCTTGCCGTTGAAGATGTGTCCAGTAAGAAATTGATGCAGCTAAGGTCAAGGAGGTTGTTTCCTCTTTTCTCCTCTAGGGTTTTTGATGGTTTCCTGTCTCACATTCAGCTTCTTCATCCATTTTGAGTTTATTTTTGTGTATTCTTCCAAGCTTTTAAAGAATATCCATTGTTTGCCAACCTTAAAAAAAAAATAGAAGGGGGGGGAACACATACCAATGCATTTTGTGAGGCCAGTATTACCCTGGCTTCAAAACCAAAGATACCACTGGAAAACAAAACTACAGATTAGTATCCCTTATGAATATAAGCACAAAAATCCTCAACAAAATACTAGCAAACTGAATCCAGCATTCTATATAAAGGGTTATACATCATGCCCAAATGGGATTTATTTTAGGATTATAGTCTTTTAACAGCATATTTTAACATACTGTGTCTATATTCATAACTCAAATGCTTTCATAGCTGGCTTTTTAAGCTAACATTTGTAAACTAGCAGCTTTCAGACTTGTGTGTGTATTTGTTCCAAAGGTTTTTAAAAAAAAAAATTTAAGGATGTCTTTTCATTTTAAGTTTATTTATTTATTTTGAGAGAGAGAGTGTGCAAGCATGGGAGGGGCAGATAGAGAGGAAGAGAGAATCCCAAGCAGGCTCTGTGCAGTCAGCGCAGACACCGGCATGGGGCTCGAAACCAAGAACCATGAGATCCCGACCTGAGCCAAAATTAAGAGTTGGATGTTTAACCAACAGAGCTGCCCAGGCACCCCTTTTAATGTTTTATTATGGATGACTCCAAACACATAAAGGTTAACAGACTAGTATAATGACCTCCATGTAGCCAAAATATAGCCTCTGTGGTCACCAATGCTGCTACATGTACACCCATGGGAAAAACAAATGAGTTAACATTTAATAATCACATTTCACTTGAAATTTTTAGTTTTTAATGAGTTAATCCAGAACCCAGTATGGGTTCAAAGATTGGCAAGAAGAGTATCACCTTTGGGTTGCTTTTATTTCATTTTACTACCAAACCAGCAAATAAGCTGGCAGAATGCACAGAGTCCAGCGGCTTTCTCACTGTCTCAGAGGTGTCTGAAGTTCAAAGATGACTGCCAGGACTTAGTGCCCTGTATAACCAGAAGGTGGCAGAGCGGCTAAGTCTTTACTCAGCGTGCTCCCAGAGTTGCCTGAGGGACCTCCTTGCCATGCCAGGTACATAGTCTCATTTCTTGCTGCTTCAGTAGGCTAACAGTAGGCCTCATTCTGAACTTCCACATTCATCTTCTTTTGATAAAGCTAATGACATTACTGAGCTTACTTTCCCTCATGGTAGCTGAATCCGGCGGCCCCAGTGGGGAGAGATACAGTGGTATAATAACTTAGGGTTCAGAGATAATGCCTACAAAACTCCTACCAGTAAGCCTGGGGTAGTACTTCAGTCAAATGGAAGTTGTTCTTTTTTAATAGTATTCTTGTTATTCAGAGGTTCACAGCAAAAATGTTAACACGCATTTAGGGGAAAAGTCAGGGTTTAGATCCAGGCATTCTGGCTTCAGACAGCCCTACATTACACTGTCTTTCATAGATAACTGTACCACACTGAGCTTTCCAGAAAAGCACCCCTCTTAGAACTTTGTGTGGTAGGGGCACCTGGCTGGCTCAGTCAGTTGAGTGTCCAGCTTCAGCTCAGGTCATGATCTCGTGGTTCGTGGTTTCGAGCCCCGCGTCAGGCTCTGTGTTATCAGCTAGCTCAGAGCCTGGAGCCTGTTTCAGATTCTGTGTCTCCCTCTCTCTCTGACCCTCCCCTGCTCATGCTGTCTCTCTCTCTCTCTAAAATAAAAATAAAACATTAAAAAAAAAACCTTCTGATTTAAAACAAACAAAAAAAGAACTTTGTGTGGTAAAAGGCTCAAAGGGGTGGCCCATTCAAAGTTATGTGTTTGTTTCCCACTCTTCATTTAGAATATTGCTGGTTTTTTACATTTTTAATTTAGACTTTTTTTTTTTTAAGAGACAGGACTGCAGAGTGGGAAGAACATAGACTTTGGAATCAGACAGTTCTGGATTTGAACCCAGGCTCAAACATCTATCTAACCTATTGCAAATAATGTTACCTGGGCCACCATGCCCTCATATTTCCTACCTATGTCAGACATTACTAATTTATTACAATATTGTTTCTTACTGAGCTGACAATCCTTTTCATGGTTGCTCAAGACAAGGGATTTACAGTCAGTGGGGGTTGTGCCAGGAGGTAGAACCTATCTGCAATCTCTTTCCTGTAGGCCAAGATTTACAGACTAGCTATCCAAGCCATTTCTTCAGTAGCCCACTCAAACCCGTCTCTGTTTCCTTTTAGTCTCTTCTTCACCTTGTGACAAACAGCTTTTGGGAAAAGTTACCTGTGGTGATCCTGAACTTGCACCTTTATGAGACTCAGAAGGAAGAAAAGTACAAACCCATTAGCTGTTACCCTGTTCCTTATAAGAAGGACCTGCCTTTTGGCATTGTAGAGCTCATGGAGGAAAGGAGGTAAGACCCTTCATCGTGCAGGAAGTCAGCCAGGACAGACTGTGTCAGCCGGAACGGAAGCCCTGGAACAGGTTGCCTCAGTCTGTGCCAGTGTCCACTGTGGATAAACCCTTCCTTTGGGGCCAGTTGTATCCCAATCAGAAGGACATACTTTTTCCTCTTAGGCTCTCATGTCTGGGACTCTTCTTTGTCATTCAGCCCTCTGCCCAAACAAATCGCTGAGGTTTGTTTTCTTGTAGTTTCCTTTAGCACTATAATGTGGTGTGGAGTTCGAACCACTGACATACATGCCAGCTGCTTAAAGTGTGAGAGGTACCTTGCTGCTTCCTATAATGACATGTTGAAAAGTAAGAAAAATTAAGCAGAAAACTCAAAAATAATAAAATTATCTGATTCCACCTGGGTAAACTACTTTTAGCATTTTGATGTGTTTTCTTCCATATTTTCTTTATGTAAATATGCATATAATTTTTAAACTTTTTTTTTTAACATTCATTTTTGAGGCAGAGCATGTGTGGTGGAGGGGCAGAGAGAGAGGAAGACACAAAATCTGAAGCAGGCTCAGATGTCAGCACAGAGCCCGACGTGGGGTTCAAACTCACAAACCATGAGATCTTGACCTGAGCTGAAGTCGGTCGCCTAACTGACTGAGCCACCCAGGTGCGCCACATGTAACTTTTTAAAATGAAATCATGTTACCATGGATATTTTACAGGTCAAAACATTATTCTAATTAGTGGCTGCATGATATATACTAGAGATATTTTAGTTTATTTCAGCAATCTCCCAATCTTGGACATTTAGAACTTGTAATTTATCTTGTTTAACATCCCTGAATTACTTCCTCAGGGTACTTTTGAAAGTTGGTACTCTCTGTTGCCAAATAGTAAGACCCTTCTTTGAGCATAGACATTTGCTATAAGCTTTTGTTTTTCAAACCTGGTGGTAGAAATTAGAGGAATTTTTTCCAAACAATATCTTGTATGGAAATCCACTATATAAGAAAAATAAAAATCCACCTGGCTCTGCAGGGAAAAGGTTGGAGCCCTCAGCCTCTCCCTCAGTACCACCTTCACCTGTCCCTACCTCTCCACTTCCCCACCTCTTCCCCAGCCCCTGCTTCTGGCTGATGTATGTGGTTCTATATTATGTCCTTCTAGCCCATTAATAAATTGTTAGCATGTGTTAGCAGGGTACTTTCCCCTACAGGTAACAGAAAATCCAATTCAGTCCATGTAACTAAAAGGACAGTTCAGTGTCTCACATAACAGCAGATCCAGAGACAGGGTGATCTCTGGGTTGTTAAATCCAGTGTCTAAGTGATACAGTCAGGATGAGGCTCTTCTCATCTTCTGGTTCTGTCTTCCTTGTGTGATGACTCTGGGCTCACACGTGTCCCCTCCCAATCAAAAGATGGCTATAACAGCAGCAAACATTACATCCTTGCACAACCCTGGGAGGGGTTAGAAGGGTGCACCCCTTCCTCATATTCCTTTTGGAGGGAGAAGAAAGTCCCCAGCTAATTTCCCCTTATTTCTTACTGGGCAGGATGGTGTCACATGCTCGTTCCTACACCAATCACTGAGAAATGGAATCAAAGAACCATAATTGGTTTAGACAAATCAAGATTCACCCACTCGAATTGGGGAAGGGCTTAACCTTACTGGAAAACCATGGCAGTCTGGTATCTGAAAATATACAGGTTCTGTTGTCAAGGGAGGAAGGAAGAAATGGCTGCTGGGTAACAGCCAATAGTTGTCTGCCATAATATCCCATTAGGAAATATACTGAAAATCCAATGTCAAAATTCCTTCCTCTTACTTTTGGTAATGTCAAAAGGCTGCCTCTTACTTTTGGTATGGTCTTAGCCAAGTCATTCAACCTCTCTGGGCCTTGGTTTCCTTATCTGTAAACTGGGGATAGTGATACCTGCCTTACCTACCTTACAGAGTTGTGGAGAAGGATGTATGAAACTTTACAAAGTACTTTACTAATATCAAGGCTTGTTATTAATTTATTCTTATAAATAAATGAGCACCACCAGCCCCTTGTGAAAAGGTATGAAATCAGTAAAACGTAAATTCTAAGAAGTGTCTTTTGTTTAGTTAGAACATTCACAGTCTAAATTTCATAAAATGACTTATCAAAAAAAAATCACATATACCTTTAGAAGTAACACTGCAAGTTATCAGTACCCTACGGGGGTATGTGTGGGTTGTACTTTGAAACCAAGGCTGTGGCCTTCCTATGATTGTATCTGGCGTTCAACAGACCGTATGGTGACTACCAGTTACCGATTACCTATTTTGCTCTTAATTTTCATTTTATGTTTCCCTGTTGTTGTTTTTTTCTTTCTTCCCTGCAGAGAGGATCTTTACCAAATGTATTTAAAGTAATGTCTCACTGGCCGTTGGAATTCAGAGCCTTCTTTACTTATTACAATGTCAGCTGCAACAAGGAAGCAGGTAAATAGAAAAACAGTGCTAAATCATTCCTGGATGAGATCCAGATGCCTGCCTGCTTGCTAGAGTTCTTCCCATAGAGTTCCAGATCCGTGTGGAGCTAGGGAGAGATTCAGAAAGACTGTAGTCGGCTGAGATATCCTCTGGATTCTGATGCTGCGTTCTGAACGTAAGTGGATAATTATGGATACAGAATCGAAATAAGTTAGGTGATGACTATGGCTCATCTTTCTTACTTTGGGCTTAAATGTCCTCTGGCTCCATATAGCCCCCTGAATAAAGTTTGGGGACTTGAGCCTGGCAATCATGGATTTCTTACTTAGGATTCAAGTTAAGTTGCTGTTATCCAGACTCAAAGATACATTGGTTTAAACAATGTTTCTCTTTCTCACCTAACAGTCCTCATGTGAGCTGCTAAGGGCCAGTGTAGTGTCATTTCCGGTCTGGGATTGCCCTTGCCTACATGTTCATGCTGACTCACTGCTACTGCCATCAGAAAGAGAAGGGACATTTGTGGGTACATTCCTTTCCTTTAGGGCCATGACATGAAAGTCACATCACTTCTCTTTACATCCCACTGGCCAGAATTTCATCACATCATCACACGCAGCTGCAAGGGAAGCTGTGTAGGCCATGTACCAGGCTAAGATGAAGGGATTGTGTTATTGAAGAGGAGACAGTAGGTATTGGGAGACAGTGTGTCACAGTGACACTCTGTGGCCTGCCTTCCCAGCCTCATTTTCCTCAGCCCCTCTTTATGTTCTATCTGTTGGAATCAAAGTGGGCTACATTTTACTCTGAAGCATTCAGATCTCTTGATTTCTCCAGTCTTTACCGTTGTTCACCCTCTGCTGTGCCTCTGAGATACCTTTTCTCCTGTCCATGCTTTGTGAAGCTGATCTTTCCTTCTAAGTCCACCTCACCTGCCTTTACTTACAAGGGACTCTTCCTTCTGTTCAACTCCCACAGCATCCTGCATCTGTCCTTTTCCAGTTGCATACAGAGTGCTATCTGCCTTATCTTTCTTTGTCCTAGTGGGATGAGACAGATCCCTTGTTCACATCTGAGTTCTGCCATAGAGCTTGCATGTGAACTTCAACAAAGTACTTAAATGTCTCAAAGCCTTGGTTTCCTTATCAGTAAAATGGTATTAATACCTACAATGCTGGTATGAGGGTGAAATAAGGTTACATATGTACCAGAATGGTACCCGGTGCCAAAATGAATTCCCACCTACTTTGCCTCTCCTGTCCCCATGGAGTAGGTCCCCTGAGGTTAGGAAGTCTCTTCTTCTCCCTCCTCCTTTGAAAGTGTTAGGCCAGTACTTGATGGGCCTCAGAATATGTTTCTGGAATTTTAGTAATATATTCAACCCATATTTTCTGAGTAACGTCTATATGACAGGCACTCCTCTGGGGGATATGGTGGTGAATAAGTCAGAAGAATTTGTAGACTTTCAGACATATTCTAGAGAGGAAAGAAGGATGAACAACTACACAAAAGAACAGGTTAACTTCAGAAGTGTTAAGTATTATGATGAAAATAAAATAGGGTAGCTGTAGCAAGAGACTGGGAATGGATGCACTTTGTTGCTGAAGTATGGCCGGACCTGTCTAGGTTGTCCTCAGCTGCTCGCCAGGGCTCCTGAACCGGTCTCTCCTCTCCTCTTCCTCCCTAGGGCAGCTCAGCAGAGTTGACAAGGAACTCATTATGGTGACCAGCCTGGCCAACAGGTGCCCATACAGTGTGGTTATCCACAGTGCCTGGTACAGGATCTCCTCAAAGAACCCAGTGTTCTCTGACCAGGTTGGGGCCCACCTCCCCTGTGCCAGCTTCAGGGCTACTTGATACCTAAGGAAAGGGAAAGGTCCCTGCCACTATATGGTGCAAGGAAGACCCCCCCCCCCCCAGCTCTTATCATTGCTTGAGTTCCCTTCCAGTCCCATCACCTGCCCACCTGCTTCTTTGTCTGCATAACATTTGGGACCAGGGGTTAGCTTTGCCCCAACTTTGTGCCACACATGGTCCTGGATACTTGGTATTCATTCTCTCAAATGCACGCAGCTCCCCCTCAAAGTTGAGCCTTATTATAACCATTTTATTCTTGAGGTTCAGAGCTGTAACTTAATATGGGGTATGCAACTAAAATATGGCAGAGTCCATTTTCAAAGCTTGTGCTCTTTATGCTACATTATACTGGTTTGCATTTGCCAGTGTGAATTTACTCTACCCACTATTTATCCCTAATGGGCCCAAAACAGGTTTCTTACATTTTACATTTTTATTTATTTCTTGCTGCTGGCCCCAAGCCTATGCCTGTCTGCCTCGCATTTCTAGAACTGTCTCCATCATCTCTTTCCCACCAAGACTGGTTGGGAAATGCATATCAATCCCCCCAGCCAACAACTTACTATCTCTTTCATCCAAAGTCAGGCCTTTTGGGTATCAGAGGTCATGCTAATTCGTCCCAGGGAAATGGACTAAGGGTAAAGACATAGCAAACATGGGTTTGTCACCAAGCTTACAAAGTCCTGCTGGTCCCTACAATGAAATTCCTGATCCTCTGGGCTGGGGAAGAAACCTCTGTTCTTTGTATTTATTTCTGAGGTTGAAGGTCATCAGTCTTCCTATCCCTCATCTTACCCTCCTGATCTCACCTTGTTCTTGAAGATAACTTCAGGACAGGTACATCCTCTCCCCTTTGCCCTGCTAAGAACCTCCTGCCTAGTTGCCAGACTCTTGTTTTTTCAAGATCATTCTCTAGGCTTTGCTTCCCTAGTGGCCATACAGTATGCTGTCACACCATGGTCTGCTGAACTATTCTTCTATTTTTAGATGTTTAGTAGTTTTCAATAATTTGCCTGAGAAAGGGTAATGATTATAAGTATAATCTTTGGAATCAAATACACTTGGATTCAGATCCTAGTTCTGCCACTTTCCAACTGTGTGACTTTGGGGAAGTCACTTCACCTCTCTGAACTTCAGTTTCTTTGCCAATAAAATGGGATGATAATAAAAATACTACTTCCTCGGGGCCTGGGTGGCTCAGTCGGTTAAGCCTCCGACTTCAGCTCAGGTCAGATCTCACGTTCGTGGGTTCGAGCCCCGCGTCAGGCTCTGTGCTGACAGCTAGCTCAGAGCCTGGAGCCTGCTTCTGGTTCTGTGTCTCCTTCTCTCTCAGCCCCTCCCCCTCATGCTCTGTCTCTCTCTGTATCAAAAATAAATAAAATAGTAAAAAAAAATTTTTTTTAATGTGACTTCCTATGATTTTTATAAGAAATAAGATAATATTGGGGCACCTGGGTGGCTCAGTCAGTTAAGCATCTGACTTTGGCTCAGGTCATGGTCTCACAATTTGTGAGTTCGAGTCCGGTGTTGGGCTCTGTGCTGACAGCTCAGAGCCTGGAGCCTGCTTTGGATTCAGTGTCTCCCTGTCTCTATGCACCTCCCTTGCTCACACTCTGTCACTCTCTCTCTCTCTCTCAAAAGTAAATAAATATTAAAAAAAAAGAAGAAGAAATAAGAGAATATGAAGCATTGAGCTTATTTTTAGCATGTAGTAATTGCCAAGTGTCGGCTATTAATTTTGCAAATATTGTGTCTTGTTGGGATTAATTGGAGACAAAGGGATAATTATCTGAGCTTCACTTTACTCATATGAAAAAGTTTGGATTTTGGGGTTCTTATTTAGAATCTCTGAGTCTTGGTTCTGACATTTTTGATGCCATAGCGTTTAAAGGAGAAAGAGGAGGTGCTTCTAGCTGGAATGAGCAAAGAAGACTTCTTAGCAGAGGTGGTGCTGAGCCAGAGTTTCAGGTTTGCATTCCACTGGACTTGATCAAGTTTAACTGGAGAGTTTATTTTCACCTGACTTTGCCCCTTTACTCTAACCTTGGATTATTTCATTTTATTAGGCTCTTTCGTTTTATTGGCTATACTAGGATGAACAGAGATTCTCCTTCGGACTGTGTTTTCTTGCACGTCTGTGTGAACTGGAGAAAGTTGGGAAAAGGCAGTCCTGGAGTTTGCACTTGCTATTTCCCAAGCTCATGATATAACAGATGACCATTTCAAAAAGCTTGAATACATGGCTTCAGTCAAGAATATGCCTGAGATATTGCTTCCATTTCAGGTGTTTGTTTTTTTGCCTTGTCCAATTGCCTTGCTCATTTTGTCAATCTTGTCCCCAACAAAGAATTCCATCTGATGGGCAGAACCAATGATGTCAAAGACATCAGTAGTGAACCTGTTGCTCCAAAAGTATAACAGCCTAAACAGACCAGTATTTATATTTCAGGTACATTGCATTATAACACATCCCTGAAGAAGTAATTTTTTAAAAAAACATCTAGTCAATGGATAGGGAAGAGAGAAAATGAATTTGTTCCCTGCCTGCTTAATGAGATAGATTCTAAGTGTTGGGGGTATCCAGGGGCGTGTGATAGAGGAAGCGTTTGCTAATTTTGGGAAACCTTTGGAAACCTTTGCCAGTTGTCTCCTTGTTTTTTGATCTAAAAGGAACATCAGGGCAAAGAAGTTGAGAGGATGCTTTAGGCATTTCTGAATAACTGGTATCTGTGAAGTTGAGCAGCTGAAGTTGAGATTTTTTTAGCACTTGAAAATCATGTTACAGAAATTGGTCTATATAGGCTGTGATTTGCAGTCATTTTCCATGTTAACATGACATGGTTGTATTTAAAGGCTCTCAAAGGCATAGGTAAATAGGACAGTCACAGTTAATCTATCTTTAATACCTTCTCAATTAACTTCCAGTAATTTTTTTTCTACTGATGGGTCATAAAATCATGGTCATCTCAATACACTTTTAAGTCCATATGTAATTCTTATTTTAGGTTTTAGTAAAAATTATTTGGAATAAGTGAGGGCTCGCATTTTAAGTAGAAGCATAAGAAAGAAAAGGAAAAAAGAAAACCCTGGCATTACTGAATGACTTGTTCTGTGGGTTATAGCCACCATTGCCATTTTTGGCTGTCTTCTGAAGAATCATTCTCATTATCTGACTACCACAGATACATGCAAACCTACAAAATTTTTTCTTTCCATTTGGCTTCTCTAGATTCTCTAAATTGTTAGAGAACATTTCTTAATCAGTTTTGGGACTCTAGTGTGTTAATTCTGACTTGCCTGAACTGTTAAATCTGATTATCTTGAGGCAGCACAAAGTTTTGTTCCAGAGCTTATATTTTTCTGTTAGAATGGTATCTTAAATACCTTGGAATATGTAACCTGTAAAAACTGTTCTATTTTGCTATTGGTAAATGGTCAATGTTTTGAGACCATAAAATTTTAGCCATTCACCATAACTTAGGGGTCAATCAGAGGGCCTCTATTATTTGTGGCGGCCAAATATTGGAGGTCATTAAGGGACATAATTTGTTGATCACAAACAGATCTTTACCCCTTCTGCTCTGTGTAGGCAACATGGACACTATTTCCAGAGGAATGGCTGCTATGATCTCTGAACTGAGGACACTTGCTTCTTGCTATTTTTTCAATCAGCTCCTGGACAGGAGAGATGAATAACTACTAACTTAACTTTTCTGGTAGGAAGACCTGCTGAATGTTCAACTCTCATTCCCTTTACACTGGATATCCTTCAGATCTATCCTCACAGGATAGCTCTTACTACAAAGATCCTCCAGGTTTATCCTCAGTCATCAAATGTGAGCCTTCTATAATATAGGTCTCCATCAAGGGTTGTCAATACCTAGAAGAGTAGTCAGTTCTTATATCTACCTTTCCTTGTACCCTAAGCTTTATTTTATTGAAGACTCTCCTTCCCTCCCGAAGAAATACCCCAGTTCCTGTTAACTCTTTTTTAAAAAGGAGCAGTATATATTGATCTTTAACAGCAGTGGTGAAGGGTCTTGCATTGGTAATGCCATCTGTGCCCTGGCACATGTAAGCAGGATTGACCTTGAGCTCTGTTGCTTGTTAGGTTGATTTGATCCAGCTCCATTCTGTGATTCCTGCTGGATATACTCTCCTTTCTGAGGAGAGGAAGACATTGGCCTTGATAAAATCTTGACCTACTGGAGTAGGTCAGTAGCTGGGAGTTAGGCAGGTACTCAGGGCACCAATAGTCCCTGTTTTCCAGGGCTTTTAGCGCAGTAGTGAACCTGAGTCTTAGACTCCCAGGCTGAGTGGGCAGTACTCCATGTCACTCAATATGTGGGACCTGCACACAATATGGTAATGTCTTCCCCTTGTGGCATTAATGTAAAGTGAGGGTAACCGTACATAATCATAGTCCACCCCTTGGACCATTCAGGCCCAGTCATTCCTTGGCACAATTACTGGCAACTACAGACTGACTCTGTCGCACACGGTACCCCGATTCTAAAACACTGCCCCATACAGCCCGGACCCTGGGCATTCTCAGTTGCGCTCAAACACAGCTAGTTGTTCGCGACCACCTTCCCTCCGGAGCTAAAACACCAGTCATCGCCTGTGTCCCCGCTTTCGCGGTCCCCAACGGATGGTGGCCAGGAGCGGCATGTGTTTCCCAGCCGGCTGGGTTAGGCTGTCGCACGCCGGAAGTGGCGGTGGGAGCGGGAGCGGTGAGGTGTCGGCCGGCGGGGCAGCGGCCGGAGCGGGGGGCGGGTGCGTTGGTCATGTTTACCTTCGGGCCCGGTAGTCCTGGAGGGGATGGGATGGCCGGAACCGGGGCTGAGGGGCCGGCACCCGGTGC
>NC_043712.1:33679711-33784105 GCF_006229205.1 Suricata suricatta | reverse complement strand
GCCCGGCTGTTCGGGTGGTTGAGAGAACGCAGTCTGGGCCGCGGGCTGTGCGTGGACCCGGCGCGGGACAATTTTCGCACCATGACTAACCTCTATGGCTCCATCCATCCCGCGGACTCGGTGTACCTCAGCACCCGCACCCACGGCGCCGTCTTCAACCTCGAGTACTCCCCCGACGGGTAAGCACGGCCTCTCGGAGGGCGGGTGCCCGCCTCCGCCTGCCTCTACCACCCGTGGGCTGCGGCCGGGGCTCGGGGCCGCCGGCACTTGGTGAAGCGCCCTGTGGCTGTCGGAGGTGTCGCCCGGCCCCTTGCGTGTAGGCAGGCCCGGGACTCGTGTGTGCTTCTCGGGACGCGGCGCCGTGGGGCTCGAGCCCAGCCGGAGCCCGGTTCTCTGGCACGCAGTACGTGCCCAGCAGATACGTGTGCAGTAAATGCTCCTTCTTTCCCTGTCATCCCCGGCTTGCGGTTTTCTCCCCGAAGCTTCTGGCGAGCGGGGGGGGGCCTGCGGGATCCACGCACTCAGCGCCTGACTTGCCCTGAGGGGACCCGGGTGCGTTCCTTGGCTCCCGGACTGAGACGCGGCGACGGCTTCTGAAGTGGGGCGTTTGTGAAGTCCCCAGGCTAGACTGGGTGCGTCGGTTAAGGCTATCCAGCCTTTTTCCTGGCAGAGTAAATACTTCCTGTTTGGCCTGGGCTTACTTTGGGTTGTGGGGAATTTTCAAAATAAAACTTTGGTGAGTACACGAACAAGATCAACAAGGAACAAAGGAAAAAATTGACACACAGTTCTACCCTGAGAGGACATAGTTAATTTAACTCTTACCTGATCAAGGCCTCTGGATTCCTAGTCATTTGCTTAGTTGCTTATGTATTCATTCTTTCATTCAGCAAACATTTGTTGAGCACTTGCTGTTTTCCAGGTGCAGAGGTTGCAGTGGTGAACAAAGCCAGCTGAGACCACTTTTGTTAAGCCTGGGACATATTAGTTCAACTACATACCAAATAAGTCATAATATATATTTATAAATTGAGATATAGGCTTGAAGGATCCTGTTGTATTCTTTGGTGTTTGAGGTTTCTCTGAAGAAATAACATTCGACCAAGAACAGAAAAATGAATAGAAGTTGAACTAGCCAAGATAGGATGAGGCCGGAAAGAGACTTATTTCAGATGGAGGAAATGGTGTGTCAGAGGACCTATGGCTGGAGGATCAGTTGGCCACACTAGTGAAGCTGAAAGATGATAGCTTAACAAAGCAAAATATTTTGCTAAAGAAAAACCTAAAGCATGCTAACAAAGAAGAAAAGTCAAGTCTGAAATCATGGTGAGGAGGTACCATTTCACTGATGCAGATGCTTCTTCATAATTATACTTGGTGCTAGGATCTCTGGGGTTTCTACTAATAGCAGTTGGGTGGAACCTGTAGCAATGAATGTGCACCTGAACACAGGGAAGAGAAGAGAAACCATTGCTAAAGTTTATTCATGGAACTGCCTTTTCCCTACTCCTCTGCACCCAAGCCCTATTCCTAAAGCTCCTTCTAAAATACAAAGAATCTGTTCCTCATAAACATTTTGTTCCTTTCTTCTCCATACTCCAACTTCTCTACCCCCCCACACCCCCATTCTGTCAGGCTTTCAGAAATAGCCGTTTCTACTCTTTGGAAGTGGGATTTTAGGTACAGAGTGATGGGTAGAATGAATTATGAGGAAGGAATTCCCATTGCCAGTGCTATTAGAATGAGGAATATATTACTAATAGTTCTGTTTGAATGTGGACAGTAGTGTCCCATACAGACATTTTGAAAAAAGTAGTTTGGTACTCTGGTACTTAAAATAATTCAGCACTTTAATTTGCAATTGATACATACTCATTCTAGAAAGCATAGGCAATAATGAGCAAAATTAGAAGCTAAAGAGTAGTTATAATTGCAGAGATTGAATGGCTATCCAAGGAATTTTTTTCTTCATATCTGTTTACCTATTTTAAAAGTTTTTATTTATTTGTTTAAGTAATCTCTGTCCTCAACATGGGGCTCAAACTCACGACCTTGAGATCAGGAGTCACATGCTCTTCCAACGGAACCTGCCAGGTGCCCCTGTGTATGTTCATTTTAATGTAAACATGGAGTCATTTTGTTACCTGATTTTTTTTGTAGTATTATGAATTACCTATGTTAATATATTTCTACATCATTATTTAAATTTTTTAATTTATTTAAATAAAATCTCTAGAAATAAAATTTTTAGATTTATGTCCTCCTGATAATACCCTAGAATGAGTCAAAGGTTATGAAGATTTTTGGATACCTATTATTAAATTGCCCTCTGTGAAGATTTTACTAATTCTCATTCATCCTGCACGCATCTGAAGGTGCCTGTCTCTCCATACTGTTGCCAACATTGCACTTGCCATTCTTTTCTATCTATATCAAGGTGATATAGTTGTGTTTTAATTTTTTAGTATTCTTACTACATCTACAGATATGCTCCAGATTTTCATAAGACTTAAAATAATTTTATAGAAAAATGACATCTGTGTTAAAGGAGATAATTTCTCATAATCTTCAGTTAGATGAGTAAATCAGCTTACTAGGTACATTACCACTGTCATTTATAAGGACTTCTCAGTACAGAGGAGAGGTGACACAGAAAGTAAGAATTAAAATTATAAATTTAATGAGATCAGACTAGAGAGAATTTGGCACTAAAGAAATGAAAGGATACATGGAGTACAGGTAATTTCTGAAGAATTCCAAAAATGTTTTACAATAACACCTCCTAAGATGACATTTTGAAAAATGAAATTTGATAATGTTAATAGATTAGGTAATAATGTGTGGGACTGCTGTAGAGAAAATTAGTGTATTGGAAAACAGAAGTGAAGAAATTATCTAAAATGGAGACAAAAAAGATGCAGAGATTGAAAATATGAAGGAGGTTTAGTGACATGTTGCATAGAGAGAAAAAGCATAGTATATATTTGGTAAGCTCCTGAAGAAAATGAGATAATGGGGAAAAAAAAATTGAAGAAATAATAGCTGAGAACTTTCCAGAATTGAAGAAAGTCACCAGACCATAATTTTAAGATGTTCAGCAGACCCCAAATAGGAATCTTTTCTAGATATACAGAGACTCCAGGACAACAAATAGAAAATCTTAAAGACTAGAGAAAAAAATACCTTCAAAGGATTAATTATGAGAGTGAAAGCCAGTTATCATCAATAATAGTGTAAATCAGAGGACAGTGTTGATTATTTTCAGTATACTGGGGTACGGGAGGACTGCCAGTCTAGGTGTCTATACCCAGCAAAGATGGAGTCTTCATTTTTGACAAGAACAAAGATGAAATAAATACATACACAAGCAAAGCTCAGTGAGTTTGCCACCAGACCTTCAATAATGAAATTTGAAGTTCAAAGAGAAGAAATTTCAACAGGGAGGTCTGAGATGGTAGAAAGAATGAAGAATAAAGAAAGTGGGAAATATGCATGTGAAACTTAATATAACTTCAGTTTTGTCTTTTGGAATTAATAAAGATGGAACTAAAGAAGAAGACAATTTTCTTCAAGGAGAATTTGACATCATAACTTGGGTTTTAATGTTTGCATATTAAAATCTGCAAGGTAAACACTAAAACAAGAAAGAATATATTATTTCCAGACTAGTAGAGGAAAAAATATGGAAATGAGAAAAAAATACTCCAAAAAAAGACAAGAAAGGGAAAGAAAAAATTAGGAAAGGTATAATAAATAGAAAGCACAGGGGTGCCTGGGTGGCATAGTCAGTTAAATGTTTGACTCGGCTCAGGTCGTGATCTCACAGTTTGTGAGTTTGAGCCCCATGTCAGCTATGCTGACAGCTTAGAGCCTGAAACCTGCTTTGGATTCTGTGTCTTTCTCTCTGCCCTTCTCCCCCTAACACTGTATCTCTCTTTCTCTTAAAAATAAATAAACATTAAAAAAAGAAAGCATAAGGAATGGCTGAAAATAAATTCCAAATATTACTAATTGTAATAAATATACTACTACTAAATATTCAAAAAGATAGACAAAAATATATCAAATACATTCTAAACAAAAGCTAGTGAGCGATAGTAATATATAAACTGCTTTAAGGCAATAAAAATTACTAGAGATAGGAGATCATGCTGATAAAAGCTCAATTCACGTGGAAAATAAAAGAGCTGTGAAGTTGGATGAGTCTTAGATTTAAAATATATGTATCAAAAATTGATAACTTCAAGGAGAAAACAGACAAGTTTATCATCATGAAGAAAAATTTTAATGTACATTAGAGTATACTTCAGTTAGGCAGACACAATCATAAGATAAAAACACCACTTAAAATGTTGCTTTAGGAGCACCTAGGTGGCTCAGTTGGTTAAGCGTCCAGCTTCGGCTCAGGTCATGATCTCACGGTTCGTGGGTTCGAGCCCCACATCAGGCTCTGTGTGACTGCTCAGAGCCTGGAGCCTGCTTCGGATTCTGTATCTCTTTCTCTCTCTCTCTCTCTCTCTCTCTGCCCTCCCCCCCTCTCATGTTTCTGTCTCAATAATAAATAAACATTTAAAAAAATGTTACTTTAAAGGGCTGTATGCTGCATCCAGTTCTGATAATCCATTAGTACATGTTGGTTCAGCTGTACCAGTTGTAAAAATATTGATATATGTCCATAGTGGTTGAATAGTTACTGCCCCAAGCCCATTGAGTACCTTCCATGGGACCTCCTAGAATAACCCATTATATAAAAACTACAGAGTTAAGAGCTGGCACAGAAAGCTACCAGTAAGCATCTAACTGGAGAGCTGCAGCATCAGTTCAGAGTGCTCCTTATCCATGCCAGATACCCTTCCCCACACTAAAAACCCATAGGCAAATGCCCAGTGACCATTTAGCTTCCCTTAGTGTGAGGCTGCTCCCTTTCTCAGGCAGTTTTCCAGCCATTCTCACATAGTCATTTGTGAGACCTACAGCGTCTGGGGAGATCCAGAGGTGAATGAGTCAGTCAGACAAAAGTGACAGCACAGAATCCACAGCAGATAAATGAGGCCTATAGGGATGGTTTATGTATGTCATTACTCCTGGGATGCAGATCCCTATTTTTATTCCTTCTGAATTTCACCATTAAGTGGGCTAAGTTTGCTAAAACCCACTGAATACCTGCCTACCATGGGTATCAATAAACACTCATTTTATTAATGAAACTGACCACCAGTATAAATCTCAGTACCAGGAGCGTTTAGCTGAGGAAACTGAGAAGCAGAAAGGTCATTAAACAAAGGATTTGTACCCTGGCTTCTTAGGCTTTTAACTGCTATATTATATTCTCATCTGGGCTAAAGGATTATAATTAAAGATGATATACCAACAGATTCTTTTTGTGGCTTAGTTATTAACATAATTATATACATATTTAATACACAAAATTAACAGCAAGCATACATGCTAAAAATTTTTAATATACTTAAGCAAAAGCTAAAAAGAGGATATAGCCCCATGAACAATTCTATTGATGTTGAATAATTTTTTCATTACTTACAAAGATTGCAAGTTACTTAATGACTACCTGTTTAATGTGGACATTCTTGGGGCTCCTGGGTGGCTCAGTCGGTTGAGCGTCTGACTTTGGCTCAGATCATGATCTCACGGTTCGTGGGTTCGAGCCCCGCATCAGGCTCTGTGCTGACAGCTAGCTCAGGCCTGGAGCCTGCTTCAGATTCTGTACCTCCCTCTCTCTTTGGCCCTCCCCTGCTCGCCCTGTCTCTCAGTGTCTCAAAAATAAATAAAAAAACATAATGTGGACATTCTTGGAGGGGTTTTATGTAATTCCCTATGCCTATTCGTGGTGCAGACAAGGACATCTGGATTAAAGAAAAGATTATGGCTAAAATTTCCAAAAATTAATAAATAATGGAGATTACTAGAATATTATGAACAACTTAATGAGAACTATCACCTGGAAAGCATTTTTATAATTTATAGGTTAGTTGATTTTTTAATGTTTAATAAAAATTTTTATTCATGTTAATTTATATTACTATTGAATATTTAACATTTTTTAATATCACACTTGACTATATGTAACAGCTGCCGCCTGCTTGTTTTTTTTCCAAACACGCAAGGAAGATTTACAAAATTTTCACCTACACAGCCACATTTCAAAAGATTATCATAGAAGTACAATATTTCAGTACAGTGTGATCACTAGAAATGAATAACAAAAAGATAACTAGAAAAACCTTATGTGTTTTCAAGTGAAGAAACATTTATATAAATAGCATATGGGCCAAAGAAGAAATGGTAATGGACGTTAGAAATATTTAGCACTGGGGGCGCCTGTGTGGCTCAGTTGGTTAAGTGGTCGACTTCAGCTCAGGTCATGATCTCACAGTTTGAGGGTTCGAGCCCCGTGTCAAGCTCTTTGCTGACAGCTCAGAGCCTGGAGCCTGCTTCAGAGTCTGTGTCTCCCTCTCTGACCCTCCCTCGCTCACACTCTGTGTTTCTCTCTCTCAAAAATAAACATTAAAAAGGAAAAAAAATATTTAGCATTGAATGATAAAACATATCTCAAAACTTGTATGATAAGTGTAAAACAGTACTTATTAGGAAAATAATAGTCATCAATAAACTGGAAAGGAAGACAAGTAAAAATTAGCGAAGTGTCTATATCTCAAGAAAAAATAGTGACATTATCTGCAAATAATAGAGTAAGTGAAGAAAGGAGAAGGAAATAGAGTAACAAAGAATAGAAGTGGTGAACTTTTAAAATTCAATAGAAATAACTCAACAGAGAGAAAACGTGACCTTTGAAAAGACCAATAAAAATAAAAAACACTCATATTGATGGAGAGAATGCCCACGTAAACAATATTCAGAATGAAAAGGGTGACATGACTTCAGATGCAAGAGGTAGAGATTATAGCTTTCCAGAAGTAGTGGAGTAGGTGGTTTGGCCAACCCTTCAACAGAGAATAATTAGAAAAGCTAGAAAAAATAGAAAATATTTAATGTAAGACATAAAAATTTGTGTTTGAAGGAATTAGAGAATTAAGGCAATGAGTAAATTGTAGGGCTAAGATCTATGAAAGGAAGAGAAGCCAGGAATGTGAGCCCACAGCTTTAGCCAATGGAGCTAAATAAGCAATATTGTAGAAATGAAAGGTTTAGAAAGTAAAATAATGTAAATCACTACATTAACATATTGAAGGAAAAACCTAGGATAATTTAACATATATTAATGAAAAACACAGTAAATTTGAAGTAGAAGAAAATTTCTTAATCCAATAATAGAAATCTACCCTCCCAACAAAAGAAAAATAAAACAAAAAAACTTTACAGCAAACATGGTATTTAATGATGAAAACAGTGAATATATTTTGAAGATTAGGAATGAGAGGAATGCCTGCTATAGTAACATTTCTATTTAACATTATACTGAAAGTTCTAGCCAGTGCAGCAAGGAAAACAGTACTGAAAAAGAATAAAGCATTTGCTTGTATTGATATGATTATCGACAAAACCTAAAGTAACCTACAGATAAAGTATTAAAATAGCAAGATTGATGGATAAATCATTTAAAATTAATTGCATTTCTGTACACCACCAACAAAGCAAAATTTTAAAAAGAATACTTACAAAAGCATGAAAAAAAATGTCAAGTACCAACAAATACGTTGTACCTGTGAATAAATCTAACAAAAGATAGGTATGACCCATATGGAGAAAATCTCCATGGTAAATGGAAATACACCATGTTCATGGATTGAAAGACTCCATATTGTAAAGATCTCAATTCTATGCAAACTTTTCTATAGATTGATTTTAATCTGAAAATCCATAGCTGGACTTGTGTGTGTACATAACTTGTTAGTTGATTTAAAATGTATAAGTATGTTTAAAGGTCCAAAAATTGCTAAGATACTCTTGCTGAGAAAATCTTGAATATGTGTGAAGGTATACATGTTATTGATGGGATAATTCAGTACTGAATGATACAGATTCTACTGAATTAATTTGTAAAGTCAGTGTATCCTAGTAAAAATATTAACAAGGTTTTTTAGTCAGACCTGACATGCTACATCTAAAATTCCTTTGGAAGAAAAAGTATAGTATTAGCCACCTCCCTAGCAAAGAAACAAAGAAATGCTTATTAAGCAATGGTGGGGGGCGGGTGGCATCTGGGTGGCTCAGTTGGTTAAATGTCCTACTCTTGATTTCAGTTTAGGTTATGATCTCACATTTTGTGAGCTGTCATCACAGAGCCTGTTTCTGATTCTCTCCCTCTCTCAGCCTCTTCTTCACTTATGCACAGGCTGTCTTGCTCTCTCAAAATAAGTAAATTTTAAAAAAAGCAATGAGGACATCTTGCTTTACCACATATAAACCCATTTAGAAATTATAATTGTATATTGGTGTTACGTAGAATAGGGTATAGAATCCAGAAACAAAATGTGTATATGATAAAGATCCCATTTCAAACTAATGAGAAAAGTGTAGACTTTGATACTGGGGCAAATGAAATGCATTTTAAAAAGTTACAAATCATGCCATGCACAAAAATAGATTGTATTAAAACAAAACAATGAGTATTTTATAGAATTTTTTTTACAGTGTTTAAGATAAAGACTCTCCAAGGATCAATGATTCGTTTACTTTTATGCACAAAATGGAGTAAAGTTCATTCCATAACTCTTTTGAATAACAAAAAATGGCTGTTTCTATAGCTTTAAAATTACAGATATTAATTTGAATATTTTTACTCATGCTGATCAACTAGCAGAAAAATTCTTAAGTCCAGATATTTCAAAAAAGGGTTTTTATGCAGGGGCGCCTAGGTGGCTCTGTCAGTTGAGCATCCAACTTCCACTCAGGTCATGATCTCACGGCTTGTGAGCTTGAGCCCTACATCAGGCTCTGCTGACAGCAGAGCCTGGAGCCTGCTTTAGATTCTGTGTCTCCCTCTCTCTCTGCCACTCCCCTGCTTGTGCTCTGTCTCAAAATAAAGAAGCATTAAAAAAAATTTTTTTTAAAGACTTTCTGCAGAATCCCTTTAAAGTGCAATTTCATGATTACTAAATATGGAAAAGATTTCAATTTAGATTTTTTTCCCTCTCCTACTTTATCTAAAAAGTTTGTTCTAAATAGAAAATTTTGGCTATTTAAAATTCTGCCTTGAGGGTACACCTGGGTGGCTCAGTCAGTTGAGTGTCCAACTCTTGATTCCAACTCTGGCCCAGGTCATGATCCCAGGATTGTGGCATCAGGCCTCATGTTAGGCTCCGTGCTGAACGTGGAGCTGGAGCCTGCTTGAGGTTCTGTCTCTCTGCCTGTCTCCCCTGCTCATACACACGTGCTCTCTCTCTTTCAAATAAAAATTATTTTTAATTAGAATTCTATCTTGGGGCATTCTGATGGCTTAGTTGGTAGGACATGTGGCTCTTGATCTCAGGATTGTGAGCTCAAGCCCCATGTTGGGTGCAGAGATAGCTTAAAAAAATTAAAAACATTTTATCTTATGTATTTTCATCTTAAGTGTACAAATTCTGTTTATTACTGGAAATATAAATTGAGAACAGGCCTGCAGTTTCAAAGATTTAAGATTTCATTTGTTAGGTCTGAATCTGAAAGAGCAGTGCCCACAGGAAACTAAGACTTAATCAAATAAGACAGTTGCTTTTCAGAAATCAAAATGAGGCTTATAAAAGATTTCTGATAATATAACTTTGTAATAAGAAAGGGCTGAAACTAGAGACAAGACTAAAACCGTAAAGGAAGAGATTAAGTTTGACTCTAACTGGTTCGGTAGTATATATGCCAAAACTTTTTCAGTACGTTTTAATAGATATTGATGAAGAAATTAATAATTTTGTTATATATAATTTTTTTCTTAAGTTGCCTCATTTATGCATGCTTTTCTACAACCAGCTTTTCTCATTTAGAAATGTGTTTTGGAGTTCTTGCATATTCACATAAAACTATCCCTTTTTATTTTTTTATTTAAAAATATTTTTTTGATATTTATTTATTATTGAGACAGAGAGAAACAGGGCATGAATGGGGGAGGGGCAGAGAGAGAGAGGAAGTCACAGAATCTGAAGCAGGCTCCTCCAGGCTCTGAGATAGCTGTCAGCACAGAACCTGATGTGGGGTTTGAACCCACAGACCGTGAAATCATGGCCTGAGCCAAAATTGGACGCTTAACCAACTGAGCCACCCAGGCGCCCCTCCCTTTACTTTTAAAAGTGGCACCGTATTGCAGACTATTATGTACCATGGCTTATAGAATCAATCATTCCTCCTTTCATGTACTTTTAGGTTACTTTCAATTTCTCATTACAATGAAACACATCTTTATATATGTTTCTTTATATTTATAGATGATTATTTCTTTAGATTAAATTCCCAGAAAAAATTGCTGAGTCAAAAGGTATGCATATTTAAAAGTGTGATAGATATAACAGGGTTGTCTCGTTAGCTCAGCTGTTAGAATGTGGTGCTAAAAGTTTGATAGATACAGGTACTCTCAGAACCTACACTGTACCAGTTTATGCTTCCCTATAATGTTTGAGCTTACCATTTCCTACTATTGTCAACAGCAGAGAATTTCAGTCTTTTAAATATTTGCTACTGAGGTGTCTGGGTGACTCAGTAGGTAAACGTCTGACTCTTGATTTCAGCTCAGGTCAGGGTATCAGAATGATGAGATTGAGCCCCATGTCAGGCTCTGTGCTGAGCATGGAGCCTGCTTGGGATTCTCTTTCATCCTCTCTCTCTCTGTCCCTCCCCCCCAAAATAAATAAAACGTTAAAAATAAAAAATAAATCTTTGCTACTAACATTGGTAAAAAAGTTATTCATTATAGTTTGTATGATTATAAATAAATATCAATAATGAAAGAATGCTAGAAAGCTAAAGAGAAATGTGTCATTTTCTTTCAGGTCAGTGTTGACTGTTGCTTGTGAACAGACTGAAGTTCTGCTTTTTGACCCTATATCTTCAAAGCACATAAAAACACTTTCTGAAGCTCATGAAGACTGTGTAAATAATATCAGGTCAGTATTTTAGTAAAATAGTGAAGTTTATTAATGTGACCCAAAATATTCTGTTTTGGAAGTTAATGAAAATTTGTAATATCTTGCCCAGCAGTGCTAGATGATATGCATTTGTGAACTGTGAATTTATTCCTTGTGAAACTTATTCCTTTAATTATCAAACTTATTATTAATCATTTTGGATTAGAATTTTTCTGAAATGCATTTTTCACTTCCGCATGATTTTATCTTTTATCTTCATATACGAGGGTTGTCATTACGAGCCTCGGTCGGCCATGTATTACAATAGTCCTGCAATGTCTTTGGGCTAATGATCTGTGTAGAATGATGGCAATCCCACTGCGTAGCCTCTCTCACCTACCTCTCCCCATTCCAAACTATTGAGGGGGAAAAAAACCACATATGCTCAGAGAACTTCTTTATAAAAGCATGTTGGAAGCTCCTTAAATTCTCAATAATGTGGGAAGTAACAGTTGAACAGCTTCGTGGATTAATATGCAGTCATTAAAATGATGGTCATAGGGACTACATATCAACATGGACAAATCTTGGGGCAATATAGGTAAAAATCATGATTAAAATTGTTTACAAATATGACATGCAGAAGATGAGGAAATATTTTTCAGTGCTAACATAGGATGGGTTAGAATGAATAGATAATGAGTAATTTTCTGTTTTCTAAACATTATGTAATAAGACTATATTCCTTTTATAATGATTACTGTTAATGTTAAAAAAAATGTGGAAATTACTTCTTGTCACAGTGACATGCTGAGTTTTGATGTAGCCTCTATGCTCCAAACACATAGAACAATAGATTAAAGAGCACAAAAGATACAGCCAGGCTCTGAAACAACATTTTTGTGGGCCAGAAGTAGAACACAGACACAAGCTGTTAGGTCTGAAACTGCAAGCCCACTGGGTTTTCAGTACTGGTACTTATGCGTAGTAGTTTTAGTTCCTCTTAGGAATCTGAAGTACTCAAGTGCTTCATGTGATGCAGGAACCAGAGCCAGAATCACTACACAAAGCCGCCATTTGACTAGAATGCCTGTCTCATTTGTGAAAGGTTGAAAAAAAAAGCTATTCACTGCCTGAGGCAATGGGTTTTGGCTGATTAAGACACATCCTCCTGGCCAGGAATTAAATGAAGCCATTACTGAGTCAGTGATTGAATGTATGTATGTGATAGCTCCAATATCATCAGGAAACTAAAGGCCTTAGTGTCATTATATGGCCTAATTGTGGATTAGGGGTTCAGAAATCAAAGTGGAGATAACTACAAAACCATTAAATAGGAGAAGAAAAAAGTAATTAAAAACCTTTCTTAAAACTTTGCTTATTCAAAATGAACCTATAACCAAAATTCCAAAACTCATGAAGACATTTAATACTAATATCATAAAATCAGCAACTAAAACAAGCATTTTTTTTCTGGATGAAGTTAATTTTATGGAGTAGTCCAACAAAGACTTTATTTTTAAAAATAAATTATTTATTTTTTTTTGACTAGGTAATACATGCACGTGGTACAAAATTCAAAGGTACAAAAGGGTAAACAGTGAAAAGTAAGTCTATCTCCCACCTCTGTCCCCTAGCCACCCATTTCCCCTCCCCAGAGGCAACCACTATTACCAGTTTCTTACTATCATTTTTGAGATAGTCTATGCATGTACAAACATACACACACATACATATATACATACATCCATATATACGTACACTTTTATATAAATGGTAGCATACTACACACACTATATACCTTGGCTTTTCCATTTAATAACATATATAGAGATCATTCCATGTTAGTGCCCATGGGATGATCTTTTTCTTTTTAACGGCTGCATAGTATTCCATTGATTGGGAGACACTTTAAAGCATTTTTAGGATGCTCAAAGAAATAAGGAATATTTTCCTTTTAAAGGGAACTCAAAATTATGAAACAAAAGAGATGAAACAAGAACATGTTAATGTGGTAAAAAACCAACTACAACTCTTAGAAATTAAAAATATGGTTAGTATATAAAAAACTCAAAAGATGGGATAAATTTTATCCTTTACATCATTGATGAGAGAATTAAAGGGTTGGAAAACACTGAGTACTTAAAAGACATAGAATATTGAGAGACTCCCAATATGTGTATAGTAAAGAGTTATAGAAAAAGAACACGCAGAGATTGGTGGAGAACTAATTTTTGAAGGCACAAAGGGAGAGAATTTTTAGCACTAAAGAAGCATTGATCCTTGAATCAAAAGTAAACTCTAGAATGTCACACAGGTTAAATAGAGATAAATCTACACTGAAACAGGTTGTAGTAAAACTCTGTAGAGAGTATCAAAGATATAGACAAAATCTTAAAAGCCACCAAAGTTAGAAGCCAGATTACCTACAGAGGTATAATTCAAGGTTTTACAAAAGGTTTCTCAACAGCAACAGTTGATGCTAGGAGATTATGAAGTAGTATCTTAAATACTAAAGGAAAATAATATTCCATGCCATATCATATCCAGGTAAACTGTTATTCCATAAAAGAATTTAATTAGGTGAAATGATAAATGTTACTAATAGCAGAAAGATAATGATTTAGGGTTTTGGGGGGAATGCATTTATTTATATATTTTTTTTAAGTTTTTTATTTTTGAGAGAGAGAGAGAGACAGCGTGAGCAGGGGAAGGCCAGAGAAAGATGGAGACACAGAATCTGAAGACAGGCTCCAGGCTCTGAGCTAGCTGTCAGCACAGAGCCCAAGGCGGGGCTCAAACCCACAAACCACGAGATCATGGCCTGAGCTGAAGCTGGACGTTTAACCAACTGAACCACCCAGTGCTGCTGGGGGGATGCATTTAAAACAAGTTAAAACTAAAAGTCTAGATTTATTTTCTGCTAGTTACATTAAAAAGAAAAAACATGAAATTAATTTTTAATATTTCATTTACCCTAGTAGGACTAAAATATTATCATTTCAACATGTAATTATTATAAAATTTATTGAGATAGTTTACTTTCACTTTTTAATGTTGAATTTTCAAAATCCAGTGTTTAACAGTTAGAGCACATCCCAATTCAGACTGGCCACATATCAAGGACTCAAAAGCCAAATGTGGCTAATGGCTACCAAACTGGACAGTGTAGCTTTGGATAGTGACAATAGATTGTGTGCAATATGGCAAGGTTCATGTCAGGTTCAGAAAAAAGGTCAAAATATTAAGTGATTTCAGACTCTTTCAGAACAATGTATAATTAAATATATGCAATGAAAAACAAACTTAAAGGTAACTAAAATAGTAGAAATACAGTGTACAGATTCCAAATCAGAAGTGGGGGAAAGAGAATATTGAAACTTGATTAGTAGAAAACACAAAAGCTTTATAAACTAAATAAACAAAGCAAGCAAAGGGATGATAAATAGAAAACAAGAAATAGAAATAATTCCAAATATAGGAGTAGTTCATAGTAAGTATAAATGGGTTGATCTTTTTTATTAAAAGACACAGAGACAGCAATTTTGAATAAAAAAATGAAATTATCTATATACTCTTTATAGAGATACTAAAAAAAAGTTGCCCAGAAATGGGAAAAGAAAACTAATATAGATTATCATTATTGGACAGATAGAAGACCAAAAGCTTTAATAAGGATAAAGTACAACAGTACATACTGATATTATGAAATTGTATACAATTTGAAATTTGTGTTATTTCAAAAAAAACAAAACAAAAAACACAAAAACAAAACAGATAAGGAATTACAAGTATAGAGTCATAGTGAGAGACTTTAATACATTTCCATCCCAATCTTGTAAATCAAGTAGATAAATTTAGGCTGTAGAAGATTTTAAAATATCTTGAATAACCTTTCTCCTAAAAATAGAAATGCAGAATAAAATGTATTTAAAAATTTTTTTTTGATGTATAGTTGAGCAGATAAGAAAGAAAGGAATCCTAGAGCCAAAAATGAAATAGAAGTAGGAATGCAAAGAAGTAAACTGGTATTTAGCTGACTTTTACCTTGGAGGCATTTGCCAAATGCTAGTGACCTTAACCTTCTGTTTGATATATATAAGGAGTTACAGTGAATAGGAGGGTTAATTCTATGGCCAGTTCAAGATGAGGAATGTAGTGGAAAACCCTGCATAAGTCTAGGACTCCCAAGGGCTATACTTAGAGCATAAAGGTGATATAGAAATATACTACCCTGTTCATGTAGACTGTGACCTTGGTAGAGGCATATCAGAAAATCTCTTCAGTAAATTTCTAACCACAGGTCAGCCTTCATGCATGTATAGGGCCCAAATACACAACTACTGTATGGTCTAGAACCACTAGCCAGCAATTTAAAATTGAATCCAAGTTGATAGTACTGCCAGGTACTTGCAAAAACAAACACATATTTTCTCTCAGGGAGAAAACTCAATATCATTAAGAAGTCAGTTCTTTCCAAATTAGTCTATAAATTTAGTTCAGTTTTAATCAAAATACCAACAGGGGTTTGTTTAGTTTTATTTTAACTTAAAAATTCATATGGAACAGCAAAGTGCCAAGAATATCTGAGACAATTTTGAAGGACACTAAGATGGTAGTCTTCCTGACATCAAACACAGTCTTAGGACAGGGATTGATTAAGTGCCTAATGGAATGGAGTAGCACTTCTAGAAACAGACCCATGCATATATGGAAAGTTGATATACAACAGCATGGGTATGGGTATTACAAATTAGTGGTGGGGAAATGGAAAAGAGAGAACTGGTTATATATACATATGAAAAAACAAAGTAAGATTAGATTCCTATCTCATACCATAACTAAATAGAACTTCTAGTTAAAGACCTAATAATGAAACCAAACCTTTAAAGCTTTAGAAGAAATATAGAATATATTTATGTTCTAAAGATGAGGACGGATTTTTTAAGATATAAAAATCGTAACTCATTAGAGGATTGCTAAGTTCAACTGTATTAAAACTTAGAACTTCATTCTAACCAGAGACAGCAGTCTGAGAAGATAAGCTGTAGGCTGGTGGGGGAAGACACTTTCAATGCACCAAGAAAGGGTTAGCACCCAGAATGTATAAGATAATTACCCTGGAGCAAAATAGGCAGAAAACCATAAAGAGAAGCCAAAATGAGGAGTAAGTATGAAAAAATTTTTCAAGCTTCCTAGTTATGAAAATATAAATAAAAGTAAACAATGAAGAAATACTAAGTATTGGCAAAGATGTTGAGAAGTAGAATTCTTAGACACCATTGATGGAGTATAATTAATAAAATTATTTTGAAGAGCAATTTAGCAACAATATCTGGTAAAATTAAAGAGCAAAAAAAATGTTTAAGAAATAAAAGCATATATAAACAAGGAAATGCGTAAAGAAGGTTGATTATAGCATCATTAGTAATACGAGTTGGAAACAAATCTCCATCAAGAGGAAGATCAATTCCAGTATACTCATATAATGGAATACTATACATCAGTTAAATGAACTAGAAGTATCAGCATCTGAGATACATCTCAGAAATTCAAGGTTGAGCCAGAAAAGCAAATTATAGAATGAACTGTACAGTGTGATACCATTTATGTAAAGTTTGGAAATATACAAACATAAGCATATTTGTTGGTTTTGTGCTGTATCCCCAGCACCTAGAACTCTGCATAGCACATGGTGCTAATTAAATATTTACAGAATAAATGGAATGCAAAACAAAACTATACATTGTTTATGGATACATACTTAGGAACTCATGGTATTAAAGACTTGCATGGGGAGTGACAAATTTTGGATAGTGGTTCCCTCTGGAGAGGGAGGGAGGGGAATGGGATTGGGGAGGGATATTCAGGGTGCTTCAGTTGTGTTTGTAATGTTCAGAGAAATTTTAAAGATAACAAATTGTTAAAATTTGATAAAGCTGGGTGGTGGGTATCACAGGTCTTTGTTATATTCTTCATAATTTTCTATATGTTTTAAATATTTTACAATTTAAAATTTTCTTACCTCAGAAAGAAAGGCTGTGTTGAATTGTTTGCCCTACTCAAAATGATTTCTGACTAATCTGTTAGAATTTGTTCTTTTTCAATGTCAGCTCTCATTAGCTGCTCTCAGTGTGTCTGCTTTAGTACTCCACACCTACAAATTTGAATTTGTTTCTGTTGGTTAGAAAAACAGATTTTGAAGCTTTTTAGAAGTACATGTCACTTAAGAGTTTTGCGTGAGGATCTGAAGGGTCCTCTGGCATGAGCTTAAGTGTGTATTACTTATTAATTAATAATACTAACTTCCATTTTTATTGAGTGACTACCATGTGCCAAACCTTTGTGAAATTCTTTTCATACAGTATTAATTCTTAAAATAGCCTGATGTGAAACAGATACTTTATCCATTTTAAGGGATGAAGAAATTACAACTCAGTTAAAGAGATTTGTCCAATATCTTTAATATGTAGCAAGTGGTAGAGCTGGAATTCATGCTCAGTTCAGTTAGATCACCTGAGTACAGTTCAGAGATATGGGAATGCATTTCCTGGTTTGGTTCTAGATAGTGATTTTGCATATACTTAGTAATGTCTTCTAGTTCATTCTTTAATTTTTTAAGGTTTCATTATCTTGTAAAATAAAAATATTGATAGTTGTAAGGAGTATTTTCTTTCTTCATATTTAGGGAAAGTTAGGGAAAGTAAGTTCTTAAGCCCTTTATATAGATTTACTTATTTATGAGGACTCTGTATGTCAGTTTAAGAGTCCATTTAATAATTAAGGTCTCCCCAGTTATGAGGTTACAAGGGCAGTTGAAATTATCATAAGAATATTCACTTAGTGGTAAGGCAGTTAAAAACTTAGGACCTATTTAAATATTCCAGGACCTACTTTTCCCCTCCCAGTGTCTTTGTTGGTCTTTTTCTGATTGGTACATTTCAGACACTATAATGTAAATGCAGTGCTCATCACTGGGGACATGAAATTTCTTACTATGCCAAGGATGTGGAATTTTACAAAACCCTGAGAGTGATATTAGAAAACTGGTCAATTACGTATAAAATCATTGGCAAATGAGCATCTGAGAGAGTTAGGCTAGTTATCAATTAAAGGAAATGACAAATGATGACATGATAGATACTTCAGAGAATTATGTGAATATCTCATGGGACTAAGGAAAGGCCCTTGGGAAAGTGGATAAAACTGTTGATTATTGTATAGGACTTATTCTTTTTTATAGTATAAAACTAAAGTATTAAGTAAGGTGTCATATATTGCTGTCATAATTTCATTGGAAAGACCATGCAGAAAAACCCCCAAACATTTTATTTATTCTTATTCTGAGAATTTACACGTAATTAAATAAATGTAAAATAAATGTGTTTCTATGATTTTGGTTTTTAGACAACACTTCCCTGTGTACAATGAAATGCTGGTACCTGTTTTAAGAAAAGTCTATTTCAGTTGCTCTTATCCTTTACCCATTAACGTCTGATAATGAAGACATCACTTTATCCAAATGTCAGTCTATCCGGAATCGTTACAGTCATCTGTTGGTGTTTGAGGGGGACATGCAGGGCAGTTTTATAATTCATAAATTCATGGGTTTCAGTGTGTGGAGTGTCTCCTGTTCATTGGGGACTATAGAGTTAAAAATGTATTTATTAACTTATTAGGCTAGACAGAGTGTTAATTTGAGAATTTTGGGCCAGATCTCCAAGGATTACATTCTCTGCATTTGCCTGCTTTAGGCTGAGAATTATGGGTACTTTAACTGGTCTCCAAATCTACCTTCTTAATTTTCTATTATTTATCTATTCCCTTCACCAATGATTCTTCAGTACCAAGATTTTTAACAAGTAAAACTTTGAGGCAAAATGAGAAAACTAAAGTCAAAGTGTTGAATTTTTTATTAAGGTAAATTTATTCAATTCAAATTGTTAGCTTTTGTTCTGAGATTATATTCTTTGAACATCATTGGTATTAAAATATCTTTCATGTAACATTGATAATTTTTCAGTGGCCTTATTGATAAAAATTTTAAAACTGATCCCCCACTTTATTTTTTATGAAAATCCAAGTTTTGAAAACTAGCCACCTCAGAGATCTTTCTGAAACTCTTATCTAATCATGTCGTTCTCTTGCCTAAATCCTTCAGTATCATCCAACTAGGGTTTTAAATCCATATGAGCTTTAAGTATTTTCTGTAGACTAAAATAATGTATCTTTTCCCTACATTTCTTAGTTATTATTTAAAGTTTCTATTTATTTATTTTGAGAGAGAATGCAGGTTGGGGAGAGGGAGAGAGAGATTCTCAAAGCAGGCCATGCACTGTCAGTGCAGAGCTTGATGTGTGGGGCTCAAACCCAGGAATTGTGAGATCATGACCCCAGCTGAAAGCGAGAGTCAGATGCTTAAACCAACTGAGCCTGCCAGGTGCCCCATCCCGTAATATTTTTAAATGTATGAAGGTAGATGCTCTATGATGATCAATTTATTTTGACAAATACAATTTGTCAAAATAAAGTTTGATCCTCCAGTAGCCTTTTGTCACCATGTATGTTTTTCAATCATATAATTCCTGTCAGATAGTTATTAAAATATTTTTACTTTAAAAAGCCTTGTCAGTAAAGATAAAACCACAGGGGGAAAATGGACTTGATAATATAATAACTAAAATTTTGATTTAATAAGAAATTACATAAATCACATAGAAAGACAGACGTATATGTGGTGGGGCATCTGGCTGGCTCAGTTGGTGGACAGACTGTACAACTCTTGATCTCAGGGTCATGTTGGGCATAGAGCCAACTTAAAAAATAAAATGCTGTAAAATTCAATGAAGTATATGTGCAAAAAATATTCAACATACTGTCTGAAAAACTGAAATATATTATCTTTACTATAGAGAATTTATAACTCAATAATAAAAATAACAGCAATAGGAAAACCAGCAAGGAACATGAATAGCAATTCACAAGAGAAATATAATCTTCCAGTTAGTGTGAAAATGTTCAACTTTGCAAAAAATAAAAGTTTCAACTTAAGATTTTTTTTCCTGGCACTTAAGAGAATTAAAAAATTAGAGAAATGGATACCCCTAACTGCTGGAACTACATACTGCTATGTACCTTTGAGGACAGTTTGGGTGTATGTATCAAAAAAGCCTTATGTTTTTTAAAATCCTTTTTTACTTAGCAATAAACTTTCTAGGAATGTACTTAGAAAAATAACTAATGATGTGATTTTTTAAATTTTGTTTAATTATTTTTTTGTTTTTTTATTTTTGAGAGACAGAGAGAGACAGGATGAGCAGGGGAGGGTCAGAGAGAGAGGGAGACACAGAATCTGCAACAGGCTCCAGGCTCTGAACTGTCAGCACAGAGCCCGACGCAGGGCTTGAACCCATGAACCGTGAGGTCATGATCTGAGCCGAAGCCAGACGCTTAACAGAATGAGCCACCCAGGTGCCCCACTAAGAATGTGATTAATATTCAGCTGTTGGGATGTTTATCATAGTGATTTCTAACAGAAAAAAAAATTGGAAGCAATGTAAACATCCAACAATTGCTTGCTTAAAAAAAATTTTTTTTAAGGTTTATTTTTTTGAGAGAGTGCAAGTGGAGGAGGGGCAGAGAGAGAGAAACAATCGGAAGCAGGTTCCAGGGTCTGAGCTGTCGACACAGAGCCTGTGCGGGGCTTGAACTCACCAACTGTGAGATCATGACCTGAGCCGAAGTCAGACGCTTAACCGACTGAGCCACCCATGAACCCCTGTTAGGTTTTAAAAAAGAAAACAGGGAGGGGCGCCTGAGTGGCTCAGTCAGTTAAGCATCCGGCTTCAGCTCAGGTCATGATCTCGCAGTTCATGAGTTGCAGCCTGGCATCGGCCTCTGTGCTGACAGCTCGTTCAGAGACTGAAGACTGTTTTGGATTCTGTGTCTCCCCTTCTCTTTGACTCTCCCCTGCTCGCACTGACTCTGTCTTTCAAAAATAAGCAAAAACATTAAAAAAATTAAAGAAGAAAACAGGGGGACCTGGTGGATCCGTCAGTTCAGCTTAGGTCATGATCTCACGGTTCGTGAGATCTAGCCCTGCATTGGTCTTTGCAATAACAGTGGTGCAGAGCCTGTCTGAGGTTCTCTTACTTTCTTCCTCTCTCTCCCCGGCTGCTGCTCACCCTCTCTCTCAAAATAAATAAACATTTAAAAATAAATAAAACAAAAGATAATCTATCATTTATAAATAAATATTAGGGTTCATTCATACAGTGAACCTGTTCAGCCATTCAGAATGATTTTGTTGGGGTTCCTGGGTGGCTCAGTTGCTTGAGCGTCCAACTCTTGATTTCAGCTCACGTCGTGATTTCATGGTTTGTGGGATTGAGCCCCATGTTGGGCTCTGTGCTGACAGCGCCGGAGGCTGCTTATAATTCTCTCTCTCCCTCTCTCTGTCCCTCCCCTGCTTGCATGCTCTCCCTCTCCATCCCCCCCTCTCAAAATACATAAACATTTAAAAAAAAGATTTTGTTAATCCTTAAAAACTTGGTAAAATAATTATGACATGATATCAGGCTTGCAACATAAGAATTAGGCTATATATCAATAACTGGTTATTTTTATGGTGGATGTTTTTCCCTTTAAAAATATTTTTAATGGGCATGTATACATAATTTTAAAATATTGGGAATCACTATAGAATAAATCCATGATGTATTCTCTATTTATCTCTACTTCCCGCCCCCCCCCCCACTCCTAACTACTGTTGCCTCTCAGAGTATACCATCCCCCTACGTGTCTCTTTACCTTTGCTTATGTGACCCTTTGGCCACTTAGGGAGTGTCAGCTTATCTTTTTACTTTTTTTTATTCATCTTTATTTGAGAGAGAGTATGTGAACGAGGGAGGGGCAGAGAGAGCAAGAGAGAATCTGGTGTGGGGGTTGATCTCAGGAACCATAAGATCATGATCTTAGCCAAAATCAAGTCAGCCACTTAACCAGCTGAGTCACCCATATACCCCTGCCTGCTCATCTTTTAAAGTCGGTTAAGATGACATCAACAGAAGGTCTTTCCTAACTACCCTTTTCTTTGCTTATTTCACACAATTACTTTGTATAATTATGTATTTATTATTTCTCCACTAGGCAGTGAACTTCTCTCATTCACTGATAATAAATATTTGTGAGTGCTTGTTTTGTGCCTGGCACTGTGTGTGTTGGGTACTGCAGATCTAACAAGTTCCTCCTGGCTTCAAGGAATTTATAGCCTTATGAAGTTACTCCTTACATGGTAATATTAAATGTTATGACAGAATTCTAGAGTACTTTGGGAGATTAGAAGATTGGTAAATCTACTCCAGGCTGGATAGTGATATAAGGCTTCCTGAAGGAATTAGCTGAATAATAAAAATAAAGCAAGCATTATTTTAATAAAGCAAGGAGTAGAAGGAAGGTGGTTTCAAATAGTAGACACAGTTTGTACAAAATTCTGGAATTTTAAAACCGTGTTAAATTTTAGAAGGTTATGATATTTGTGGATAATGGGGTTGATTTCTGATAAAAAGTAATTACATATAATTTTACCTTGGAAGAAGCTCCAGAATTAATTTCTTCTTTCTGCAAGAGATTAGGAAGTTTTATATAACAGCATAGTTACAACATCCTTAATGCTGAATTAGGTAGAAATTCAAGTGTGTGTTGGGGGGGAAATTCAAGGAAAATTGGTAGGTTTGTTATTTTTTAAGTAGGTGTATAAAATATACTCTAAGGATTGAGAGATCAGTGTAAAATAATAAAAAATCTGAATTATAGAGTATTTTAATTATCTACCTTGTAATCTTAACTGGTCATAATAAAATGTTGCTAACTATGATTATTTGGGAGATGCCTTTGGATTAACAGATTAAAAATATGGCATTTTAACTGCAATTTTTATATGTAAATATGTTCTAAACAGGAAGACATTCCTTTTAGCAGAGCAAATATTTGTTACAGTTATGAACCTTTTACAGCTTAACATATCTCCTTCTGCAATCAAGTCTTTAAAATCTGTCTCCTATTAAATTGTCTCTCACCATTTGTGTTTCATATTATACAGATTCTAAAGTTCTTGCCCTCTAGCACTGTTCTCCAAACACCCCCCCCATTTCCATTTCCAAATAAAAATCAGTAATATAAAGCAGATGGATAAAATTGCATTGTGGTCCTCAGTAAGTCATAGTATCCTTCCCTGTGATTATGTGAATTATACTTACTATTTATTGTATATCAGAATCACTGGGTTTATATAGTAAGTTTGTAGTCCTTTTTTGTTTGTTTTCTTGATTAGGTAATATCGAGACTATTTCTCAAATTTTTTCTGCTTTGTAGATTTCTTGATAACCGGCTGTTTGCCACCTGCTCCGATGACACTACAATAGCACTGTGGGATCTGAGGAAATTGAACACCAAAGTATGCACTTTACATGGTCACACTAGCTGGGTGAAGAACATCGAATATGATACTAATACAAGACTCTTAGTAACATCAGGATTTGATGGAAATGTCATTATTTGGGACACCAACAGGTTTGTGAATAGGAGACCGTGTTAGGATTGTGAACAACAAAAAATGTTTGTTTATGATGGTAACTAAATTCAGTGATTTGTCTTAGTTTTTATATCTCTTTAGGAGGAAGAACCTGCCTTTGGGGAAAACAGTAAAAAAGTGATTCCATCTTCTGTTACTTGCATGTAGTCATGTATTGTAACTTTAAAATTCGGAGAAAATTAATGGAAAGGAGAGCAAGTAGTATGTAGTTAATGATGCAAACTGGTTTGCAAGTTGAGTTTCCTAAATTTAAGGACTTTAAGGAAAAATATTTTTATTATTTCCTCTATGGAACAGAAATGTTTTTCATTTTTTGGTCCTTTGATTCTAAACCTATTTATTTTGTAATTTTGTACATTCACTTCATGCATTAAAGAGTAGTTCCTCATTTGGAGTGGTACTGATCCATAGAGAAATGTTTGGAAGTAAATATGTGGTGCAATTTTAGTTGTCACTGTGGCAGAAGAGGGGATTTCTACTGGCATTTAATCCGTAGGGATAAGAGTTTCTAAGTATCCTGCATGGGACAGCTTACACAGTGAAATACTTCAGTGAAATGTCTCCGTATAGAGAAATTGATCATTTAAAGAGTTGAAATTTGAGAAATAATTAAAATATACCTGTTGCTAGTTGTGGTGAAATGACAATACAGTGATGTACCAGGACCATTTCTGAAACATTCTTTTCAGAGATCATATGTAAAAAGGGGATATGTTTAAAGATTTGTAACTATGCATACTGTTTGAGCAAAGGATATACAGATTATCTTTGAGACACACATACCTGTTAAAGTTTACTTTTTAAATTTAGAAATAAAATTTGAATAGAAATATGAATAGTAACTTCAAAATTAGTGAACAAAGCTATTAAAATCCAACAGAGGCAGAGAAGGGGGAAAATCATTAAAAAAAAAAAACAGGTAAATCAGGAAGCACAAAAATATGGTAGGCAGATAATCCAAATATCAATAATTGTAATAAATACATATGGACTAAAGTAGCCAGTTAAAAGATAGATAGGGTTAGACTGGATTAAAAAAGAAAATCAATTTATGTTCTTTGTAAAGGATACACCTAAAACATACAAATGGAAAAATCTGAAAGTAAAAGGATGAGGAAAAAATAACAGGCAAATTCAAATCAAAGAAAAACAGTTATAGCTCCATTGATAGCACACAAAAGAGAGCTTAAGGCCTAAAGCAGAATTAGTGATAAAAAGGTACTATATTAAAAGGTTTATTTCACGAGAACATAAAGTTCTTATATGTATGTAATAACATAGCTTCAAACAGTAAAAAGCAAAACTGGACAGATTATTAAAAATATTTTCTGTATCAGTGGAAAATACTAAACCATTCTCTCATTTACTAATAAATAAAATAGACCAAAAAATATAGGAGATTTTACTGCTAATAAACTTGGTTTATTAGGCATATTTAGAATTCCCGCAACACATAGTGAATACATCCTCTGAAGCAAACTTAGAATATGTACAAAAGGAGAGCATGTACTGGACTACAAAGTAAGTTTCAACCAGTAACAGAGATTGTTATCACACAAATGATTTTCCCTGACCTCAGTTATAGTTTAATTAACATAGGTAACTATAAATTCCCATATTTGGAGATTTACAAACCCACTTCCTAAATAATTCATGGATTGAAGAAGAAGTCATAGTGAAATCAGTAGACTAAAAATTGGTGAACTAAGCATTTTATCAAAAAACTGGGGAAAGATTAAAAAGAATAAACCCAGTTAAAGTAGATTATGGAAGTGATAAAAGCAGAAATTAATGAAATTGAAAGTGAGCATAACATTTTTTTAAAGGGTACCTTTTGAAAAAAAACCAACTGAAAATGCAATTATCTGGTAAGGTTCATCAAGGGAAATCAGACAAAAGATAATCTTAACCCTAAAAAAGGTAACAATAAAAAGTATACAATAAGATACTTTATCACCTTTATACCAATATACTTGAAAACTTTGATGAAATAGATAGTTTACTCAAAATCCTTAGCAAAACTGATGAAGAGGACTAGAAAACCTGAAATAGACCTAAAACCTGGACTGATATTTAATCAATATGTACTGATTTAGCTGAAGTAGTTAAAATAGTAAGCTGCTTCTGTATTAAATGATAAATAGCCACTATCCTGAATTATTCCCAGGTGGTCAAATCCTGTCACCTTCTGGTTACCCAGGCCCTTTTAGGGGCACTTCCCTCAAGATCTCCCTGTGACATAATAGCTAAAGTCCCCCTTGAAATACCTCTCCCTCTTTAGGGAGGGGATTGTTTAGCATTTCATTTAATTCTGAGAACAGCCTCATGAGTTAGATAACTATTATTCTCCCATTCTAAAGCTAAGGAAACCACAAGGTCAGAGAGATTGGGTAACTTGCCCACATGACTGTCAAGAAGGCAGTAAAATAGGAGCCAAGAGTCAAACCCTGGGTTTGTAGACTGCTGAGAGGTCCCCTCTGCTGATGGGAACTTTGTAATTCCAGGACCCAGTTTCAACCACATCAATTCTGACTGGCTAGCTTTTATACATTTCTGGTTATTTAAATATTCTGAACATTGCCTCTGCCATAGCCATTAAAGAAATAGAAAGTATCAATTAAAATTTATCTACTAATAAAACAGCAGGCCTGTCAGTTTTATAGGTGACTTCTATCCGATAATACAAGAAACAGAACATCCCAGTTTATTAGGTTGTTCAGATTCCAGAAAAAGGAGGAATTCTCCTTACCTCATGTATGGAGCTAGAATGACCTTAAAAGCCAAACCCAACACAGATAATATTAGAAGAAAAAAAGTGAAAGGTCAGTCTGCAGTGTGAATGTAGGTGCAAGTATTCTAAACAAAAGGAAACTGAATCCTGTTATAATCAAAATATCATGATCAAGTTGGGTTTATTCATGGTATGAAAAGATGATATATCTAGGCTGGCTGGCTTAGTAGAACATGTGACTTTTTTTTTTTTTAACATTTATTTATTTTTGAGAGACAGAGTGGGGGAGGGGCAGAAAGAGAGGGGGACACAGAATCCAAAGCAGGCTCCAGGCTTTGAGCTGTCAGCACAGAGCCCGACGTGGGGCTCAAACCCATGAACTGTGAGATCATGACCTGAGTTGAAGTTGGATGCTCAACTGACTAAGCTACCCAGGTACCCCGAGCATGTGACTCTTCACCTTGGAGTCATGAGTTCGAGCCCCACGTTGGATGTAGAGATTACTTAAAATCTTAAAAAATAAAATCAGGGGCGCCTGGGTGGCTCAGTCGGTTAAGCCTCCGGCTTCGGCTCAGGTCAGATCTCACGTTCGTGGGTTCGAGCCCCGCGTCAGGCTCTGTGCTAACAGCTAGCTCAGAGCCTGGAGCCTGCTTCCAGTTCTGTGTCTCCTTCTCTCTCTGACCCTCCCCATCTCATGCTCTGTCTCTCTCTGTATCAAAAATAAATAAAAAAATTAAAAAATTAAAAAAATCAATAGAAATCATATTAAAATTCTATTAATATAATTTATCACATTAATAGGTTAAACAGAATGTCCATGATTGTTTTAATCAAGGAATCAAATTCAACATTTGTTCATAATTAAAAACAAAATAGGGGACATTATTACCAGTTTTTAAAAAATAATTTTTTTGACATTTATTTTTGAGAGAGTGAGAGCAAGAGTGAGTGAGCAGGGGAGGGGCAGAGAGGAGAGACAGAATCTGAAGCAGGCTCCAGGCTCTGAGCTGTCAGCACAGAGCCCAATGTGGGGCTTGAACTCACAAACCGTGAGACAAACATGGGACAAAGTCAGACGCTTAATCAACTGAGCCACCCAGGAGCCCCCATTATTATCAGTCTTACAGAGATTGAAAGGATTATAAAGTGATACAATGAACAACTTTATGGCAACAAATTAGACAACTTAAATAAACAAATACCTAGAGTCCCAAATTATTTAAGCTAAGAACAAATGCGGGGCACCTGGGTGGCTCAGTTTGTTAAGCGTCCGGCTTCGGCTCAGGTCATGATCTCACAGTGAGTGGGTTCGAGCCCTGCATCGGGCTTTGTGTTGACAGCTCAGAGCCTGGAGCCTGCTTTGGATTCTGTGTCTCCTCTCTCTGACCCTCTCCTGCTCACACTATTTCTCTCTGTCTCTCCAAAAAAACAAAACAAAACAAACAAACAAACAAAAACATTAAAAAAAATAAACTAAGAACAAATAGAAAATCTATAGACCTAAAGCAAATTAAAAACTGAACTGGTAATTTAAAAATCTTCTCACAATGAAAAGCCCAGTCCCAAAAGTCTTCACTGGTGAATTTTACCAAACATTTATAGAATAAATAATACCAGTCTTTCACAAACTTTGAGAAAATAGAGGAGCACACTTCCCAACTCATTTTATGAGGCTGGTATTATTACTCTGATACCAAACCACACAAGCATCATAAGAATAAAAACTACAGACCAATATCCCTCAAAAGCAAAGAGAAGAAAAAAATAAAAAAATCCTCAACAAAATACTAACAAATCAAATGTAGCATCATGTATAAAGGATTATATGTAATGACTGAGTAGAATTTATTCCAGGAACACAGGGTTTAATATCCATAAATCAGTTAATATATTAATAAAGGTCAAAACCCATTCATAAAATCATCTCAGGAAAGGCAGAAAAGCACTTGACAAAATCCAATACGCATTTGTAATAAGACTGGGAATAATAGAGTACTTTTATTCCCTAGACATCTGGTAAATGACATCTATATTAGAAATCTACAGCTAAAATCATAATGTCAAAAGACTGAGTACATTTCCTCAAAGATTGGGAACAAGGCAAGTATGTCTATTCCTACCACTTTTGTTCAACATTGTACTGGAGGTAAAATTGCACTGGAAATGTAGTCAGGCAAGAAAAAGAAATAACAGGCATCCAGATTGGAAAGGAAGAAGTAAAACTCTTTATAAATGTGATCTCGTATATAGAAAATTTTGTGTGTTTGTTTTGTTTTTTGTACATAGAAAAACCTAAGGAGTCCACAAAAAATACTACTAGAACAAGTTCAACAAGGTCACAAGATATACAAAATCAACATACACAAATCAAGTGTATTTTTACATATAAGCAATAAACAATCCAAAAATGAATGAAGGAAATTCCATTCGTTAATAATACCTAAAGAAATAAAATACCTAGGAGTGGATTTAACAAAAGATATGACAAGATTTGTATATTGTAACTGTAAAAAACTTTGCTGAAAGAAATATAAGAAGATGTAAAGGAATGGAGAGACATTCCTTCTTCATGGATGGAAGACCCGGCATCATTAAGATGGCAATTCTCGGGACACCTGGCTGGCTCAGTCAGTAGAGAATGGAGTTCTTAATCTTGGGGTCAAGGGCTTACGCCCATATTGAATGTAGAGCTCACTTAAAAAATGAATGAAATAAATAAGATTATAGAGGACAATTTAAAAAAAATAAATTTTTTAAAAGATGGAAATTCTCCAAATTAATTTATAGATTCAGTGCAATTCCTATCAAGATTCCAGCTGCCTTTTTTGGACAGATTGTCAAACTGATTCTAAAATTTATATGGAAATACAAATGACCCAGAATAGCCAAAATAACCTTGAAAAGAAGAACAAAATATTTCCCAATTTCAGAACTTACTACAAGGCCATAGTAATCAAGGCAGTGTATTTACTGGCATGGGACAGGCATATAAATGAAAGGAAACCCTTGCATTTATGATGAGCTGATTTTCAACAAAGGTATCAAGGTAATTCAGTGGTATAGGAAAGGATAGACTTCTTTAAAAATGATGTCTGCACAACTGGATATCCAGATGCAGAAAGATGAATTTAGACTTAAAAAAAAAAAAAAAAGGAATTCAAAGTGGATTTCAGCCCGAATGTAAGAGCTACAATTATGTAACTCAGAGGAGAAAACGTGGGAGCAAATCTTGCAAACCAAAGTACCAATGATTTTAAAAATGGATAAAATGGACTTCATTAAAATTAAAAACTTTCATGTATCAAATGACACCATTAATAAAGTGAAAAGAAAGACTAATGGATGGGAGAGATTATATATCTGATAAAGGATGTGTGCCCAGAATATATAAAGAACTCTTGCAACTTCTATGTACCCAATAAACCAATTTAAAAATGGGCAAAATAGCTACATAGACATTTTACCAAGGAAGATATACAAATGATGAATAGGTATGTGAAAAGATGTTCAGCATCATTAATCATAAGGAAAATGCAAGTCAAAACCAAAATGAGAAATCATTTTACATCCACTAAGATGGCTTTAATAGAAAAAGACAATAATAAGTATTGGCAAGAATGTGGAGAAACTGGATCCTCAAAGATTGCTGGTGCAGATGTAAAATGGTTCAGCCACTTTTGAAAACAGTTTGGTAGTTTCTTACAATGTTAAACATAGAGTTATCATCTGACCAGCCAGTCCACTCCAAGGTATGTACCCAAGAGAAATAAACATGTCACCACACAAAGATTTGTCCATGAATGCTTATAACAGTATTATTCATAATATTCCCCAAATGGAACAAATACAAATATCTATAACTGGTAAGTGAATAAACAAAATGTAGTGTATCCATACATAGAAAACAATTTGGTAATGAAAAGGAACAGAGTACTAATGTGCTACATGGATGAACCTCAAAAAGATTATGCTAAGTAAAAAATAGCCAAACCAAAAGACAAGTTATTGTATGATTCTGTTACTATTAAATGTCCACAAGTAGCAGATCTACAGAGACAAAAGTAGGCTAGTGGTTGCCTGCAACTGGGTGGGGTTTTTAGAATGAAGAAAATTCTAAAATTGGATTGTTTTGATGATTGCACAACTTCACTAAATATCACTAATTGTAAACAAAATGAGTGAGTTTTATGACATGTAAATTATATCTTAATAAAACTTAAAAAAACTTAACTAGAAATAGTAGGAAACTCTTCAAAAGTATACACTAAAACATACATGACATTTTTAAATGGTGAAACTTGTGGAAGTTTTCTCTATAAGGGCGCCTGGCTGGCTCAGTCACTAGAGCATGCCTCTCTTGGTCTCGGGGTCAAGAGTTCAAGCCTAACATGAATGTAGAGCTTACTTAAAAAAAAAGTTTTCTCTATAAAATCTAGAAGGGGAATCATTCCTGCTGTTACCACTATTGTTTATTATTATTTTGGAGTGGGAGATGGCAGACTCCTACTTGGCGCAGTATAATAAATAATAAGGTTTGGAAAGGAAAAATAAAAAATAGCATTCACAGATGATATTTGTCTGTATGAAGGGTTGGTAAGCTTTCTATAAAGGATTGCGCAATAAATATTTTAGGCTTTGTGTGCTGTGTGATCTCTGAGCAGCCATAGACAATACATAATGGACATTGCGGTGTTCCAACAAACTTTCTATATAAAAACAAGCAGTAGTCCAGACTTGGCCCATTGACCAGTTTTCTGATCCCTGCTCTATATAGAAAACCTTGAAAATTCTGACAAATTATCAGAATTAGTAAGAGTTACCAAGATTGCAAGACAAGATCAAAATGTAAAAGTCAGTAGTGTTCCTAATCATCACAACATTTTTTAAAAATTTAAGTATATAGTTTTTAGTAATTAAATTTTTTAAAAAAGTTTGTTTACTTTTGAGAGAAAGAGCCAAGTGCTCGAACAGGGAAGGGGTAGAGAGAGAGAGGGAGGGAGATAGGATCCAAAGCGGGCCCTGCACTGACAGCCGAGAGCCCAAAGTGGGCTTGAACTCCTGAACTGTGAGATCATGACCTGAGCAGAAGTCAGACACTTAAGTGACAGCCACCCAGGTGCTCCAGTAATTGAAAAAAAAAAAAAAATTCAAACCAGGATGGGTTAAGTCACATATTAGACACAACTTTAAAAACAGATTGGATGATAGATACTAGAAAACTATCTAGAATGCAACAAAAATGAGGTAGAATTTATGAAAGTAGTTATGAGACAAGGAGAATCAAATACAAATGTTTCAAACATCTATTTGGAGTGCCAGAAGAATAGAGAAAATAGGTGAGAGGCAAATACCGGAATAATAATGGATAATTTCCCAGAATATATGAATATTAATCTTGCAATTTAGAAAGTCAAATAAATCCCAATTAAGTAGAAAGAAATCCAGATTTAAACAGTGAAGTTCCAATACTCCAAAGAGGGAGAAAATTGTCCAAATAAACAATTGGACTAGTAGTGGACTTAAAAATAACAACAGAGTTAGGGTTAGGAAGCCAGAATTCAGTGGAATATTATCCCCAGTAGTCAGAATTATTAGCCTGAGGTTAGGTACTCAGCTAAATTTTTTTTTAAGTTTTTTTTTTTAATGTTTATTTTTAAGAGACAGAGCCTGAGGGGGAGGGGCAGAGAGAGAGGAAGACACAGAATCCAAAGCAGGCTCCAGGCTCTGAGCTGTCAGCACAGAGCCTGATGCGGGGCTTGAACTCACAACGGTGAGATCATGACCTGAGCTGAAGTTAGATACTTAACTGACTGAGCCACCCAGGCACCCCTCAGCTAAATCTTTAATGATAAAAGAAGAATGGGGGAACCTGGGTGGTTCAGTTTGGTTGAGTGTCCAACTCTTGATTTTGGCTCAGGTCATGATTCCAGGGTTGTGGGATCAAGCCGTGTGTCAGGCTGTGTACTGAGCGTGGAACCTGCTTAAGAGACTCACTCTCCCTCTGCCTCTCTCTTCCACTCCCCCCTCCCAAGAGGAAATATTTTCAGAACAACATAAAGTAAGAGTTTACCTCAACAAAGTCTTGCTTAAAAATCTCAACCCAGAGTTGCCTTGGGTGGCTCAGTTAAGTGTCCAACTCTTGATTTCAGCTCAGGCCATGGTCTCATAGTTCATGACTTTGAGGGGGAGCATGAGTGGTTCATCCAGTTACGTGTCTGACTCTTGGTTTCAGCTCAGGTCATGATCTCATAGTCATGAGCTCAACCCCCACATCAGGCTCCATGCTGGGTGTGGAACCTGCTTAAGAGTCTCTCTCTCTCCCCTTCCCTCTCTCCCCTTCTGAGCTTGCTCACGTTCTCTCAAAAAAAAATTAAAATGAAAAAAAACATATGTGTATGTGTATATATATATATACATACATAGACACACACACACACACACACTTCAGAAAGAAAGAGTAAAATGGAAAGTTGGAGATGAAAGAAGGAATGGTGAGCAAAACAACCAAAATCATTCATTGTTAATGTCTATAAAGCTAAGTACAAATTGACTGTAAATTCTAGTTTGACGGTCAAAATAACGGCTATCAATGAAATCCTTATGTTTATGATAATTCTAGGTTTTGTTGGTTTGATTTCTTCTGTAGGTGTACAGAAGACGGGTGTCCACATAAGAAATTCTTTCACACACGTTTTCTCATGAGAATGAGATTAACACCAGATTGTTCCAAAATGTTGATCTCAACGTCCTCTGGATATCTCTTGATTTTGCACGATCTTGACTTAACCAAGTCTTTAGAAGTAGGCAGCTATCCTATTTTGAGAGCAAGAAGAACTACATCAAGTTCAGGTAAGCTTTTCTTTTTTGATCAAAGAAAGTTTTCCAAAGAATCTCACACAAAAGGATGGCATGTTTTCATTCTAAGAATGATGCAGGAGAAAGGGAAGAAAATTGGAAGATAATCTTTGGAAAGCCCAGTGAGAGCTTTTTTCCCAAGGAAGTATGACCTATATAAATCTCTGACATAGCATAAATTAATGCTTCTGTATCACAAATGAACTAGGGCAAAGAACTGCTAACTCAAAATATTTTCTTTTAGTTCTTTATGCTATCCAGAAATCTTTCATCAGCATTTCTAAATCACCACTACCTCAAAAATTAGTGGTAGCCCAAGGTAGTATCAATCTTTTTAAGCCCCTCTGGAACCCAGCAGAGCTTCTAAGATATATTCAATATATGGGGCACCTGGGTGGCTCAGTCAGTTAAGCATCTGACTTCCACTCAGGTCATGATTTCATGGTTCATGAGTTCGAGCCCCTGTGCTGACAGCGCAGAGCCTGGAGCCTGCTTTGGATCCTGTGTTTCCCTCTCTCTCTGCTCCTCTCCTGCTTGCACTCTGTTTTTCTCTCTCAAAAAACAAGTAAACATTAAGAAAAAGATACATTCAATATAGAGTTTTAAGTCTCTGTTATATCCTAGACTTCCAAATGTCCGTACCCAGGTAGCTGGTGCCATTCTATAACAGTCCCTAAAGATCCTCTTGCTAAAGCCCTGTTCTTTTTCCTGTTGCTAATTCCATTAGACTTCAGTGAAATGGGGCTCAGAAAAACTTACGCACCATAATTCAATTTACATTATATGATAGAGACTATATTTTATCACCTTTGGGAAGAAAAGGGCTGCTCCAGGAACATACCTATTTTTTTTAAATGGTTGGTTTTTATTTATTTTTGAGAGACAGAGACAGTGCGAGCAGGGGAGGGTCAGAGAGAGAGGGAGATACAGAATCTGAAGACAGACTCCAGGCTCTGAGCTAGCTGTCAGCACAGAGCCTGATGCTGGGCTCAAATCCACAAACTGTGAGATCATGACCTGAGCCGAAGTCAGACACTTAACCGACTGAGCCACACAGGTGCCCCGAACATACCTATTTATAATTTTGTATTTACCCAGACAAGCATTTGGAACACATGTTTATAAATTGCTATTTAAAATCAGCTTCAAAATAAATAAATAAAATAAAATCAGCTTCAGATGGTTGGACTCTTTCTCCTGTCTATAGAGCCACTTAAAAAATTTTTTTTAAATATTTTTTATTGATTTTTGAGAGACAGAGACAGTGTGAGCAGGGGAGGGTCAGAGAGAGAGAGACACACACACACAGAATGTGAAGACAGGCTCCAGGTTCTGAGCTAGCTGTCAGCACAGAGCCCAACGCAGGGCCATGAATTGCGAGATCACGACCTGAGCCGAAGTAGGATACTTAACTGACTGAGCCACCCAGGTGCCCCTATAGAGACTCTTTTGAAGACTCCAGAAGAGTGCAGGCCTCATCATACTGCATTTGGCCAATTACTGCTAAAAGTAGAAATTTTTTTTACCAACTTATTTGCAAAGCAAGGCATTTCCTAAATATGTGAGTAGAGTCCTTTTACATTCAGAAACTTATTTTTAGGGTAAACATTAGTAAACAACTTCAGCTTAGTGAGAAGTAGTGATTTAGAAGGTCTAGTTCGTTTTATTTTTATTCAAAAACCAAGAATGTTTTGTCTTTTAAGGTTCTGAAAATAACATCAAAGGGAATTAGATTAAGAAGTCCTCATAAAAGTGAGGGGCCACTGACACTGAAGAGTGTGATGGAATAGAGATTGCTATTTGGAGTAATACATCAAACCCAACCACCTGATGATTTTTCTACAGATTTCAGTATAAAGTTTGTATTGCATTTCAAAGATAGAATTCACATAATTTCCCAAATGATAATCGAATTCTTTGGCATGCTTAAGAAAGATCATTTAATGTTCTCAGTAACGGACCTGGTGTTTGGGTTCTATTCTAAGATTAAATATCCAAGTTGAACTGCTCTGTTCCCATGTTTACTGAATTTTCTTGTTCCATTTTACTACAGAAGTGATGGAGAACCCAAAGATGTTTATTTGGTCTGTCATTTTTTATTCCACTTAAGTCGTTGGTAGAAGTGATTTTATTTTTTATTATTTTTTAATGTTTTTATTTTTGAAAGAGAGCAAGCAAGGAGGGTTGGGGCAGAGAGAGGGGGACAGAGGATCCAAAACAGGTTCCAGGCTGTCAGCACAGAACCTGATGTGGGGCTTGAACTCAAACCATGAGATCATGACCTGAGCCAAAGTCAGATGCTTAAACTGAGCCACCCAGGTGCCCCTGAGATCTTACTTTTTTAATGTTTATCTATTTATTTACTTTGAGAGGGAGAAAGAGGGAGTGCACAAGCAGGGCAGGGAGAGGGGGGAGAGGGAGAGGGAGAGAGAGAGAGAGAGAGAGAGAGAATCCCAAGCAGGTTCCCTGCTCATGGTTTGTGAAATCATGACCTGAGCTGAAATCAAGAGTTGGATGCTCAATTGACTTGAGCCCCCCAGCTGCCCCAGTAGAAGAGATTTTAGAAAGGGACCAGGCCTTACAACACTTCAAAGAGCTGCCCTCCCTACCTTAGTCTTAGTTATAGGCCAGCTGTAAGTGGGCAAGTACTTGACATGTTTCAGATGGACTTTAACAGTATGCTTCAACTAAATTATTAAAAAGTTAAGAGATACTACTCAAATTTTGCTAAGTTTATTGTCAGAGCTTTTTGTATTTTCAAGATCTGACCACTTCAAGTTCATCTGGTCCTAGAGTTTCTGGTTCACCTTGTCATCATAGTGATTCTAATTCATCTTCTGAGAAACACATGTCACGAACCTCACAAAGAGAAGGTAGGTTAACAGTTGGATTTTATAATCTTACAAAAGATTCTATCAAATAGCTTTCTTTGGTTTAGTTTTAAACCATACAAATAAAAGCCAATAAAGAAGAGGCTCTAGGGTTGAATATCTTGGTCTTAAATCTTTGTTGGAATTTGAACTTTGGTTTTATTTACTGGACTTAGTTTGGTTTAAATTGGAGAAAAAGTAGTTAGGTCATGTAGATTCCAGTCAGGGTTGTTATGGAAGTTAAATGAGATTATGCATGTGTTGGTCCTGTATAAATATGAAATACTGAGTTTGTCAGGTGCTTGTGAAAATTACTTAGTTCCGGCCAGTAGGCTTTTTGCTCTGCCATTTCTTCATCTGAGCAGTGCCTGATAGCCTTAGAGGGTTTGTGGGATAAAGTGAGCTACAACCTGTCCCCACTCTGCTTTTGCCAGTTCCCCCCCCCCCCAACCATTCTGGCAGAACTAGCTGTATAGCCTATTCTTTCCACCCCCTAAAGGAAATGCTTTCTACTACCTATGCAGACTTCTCTCCATACCAGTTCACATCTAAGCTCTTACAGTGCTCTTTGTTTGTCTTCCTCCTTGTGGACTGATGGCCAACTGTGAGGGGTTTTTTTGTTTTTTTTAAATTTGCATCACTTTTTAGAGAAGAACATGGCTTCTGTCTAGAACTTTAGGGGAGGGACTGTCCATTAGACTTCTACTTTGTGTTTTCCCTGGGCAGCCTCACCTGGTAATGCTTGATAATTGCATACTTGGTTATTTTGCATGACTTCTGTTTGTGGAATGGTTTGAGAGCCCTTCCTAAACTAACCTGTACCCTATCTACTTTTCTCCAGATATTCAAGACTGATTTTAAGGTTAAAAATTCATCCTGTTAAATTTAGAGATTTATGCCCAGGTGTGAAATATTTTTCCTTTGATTTGAAATTTACTGTATCAATTCTACTTGTTTTTCTACTTTGGCTATGGAAAACAAGCTAAGGCTCTTAATGATCATTGAGAAAAATCTTTATTGGTTAAACCATCCGTGAGAAAAAGAAACTTAAGAATAGTTAACATGCTTGTTTGTTGCAGTGGTAAACCCAAAAACCAGCTACACAGCAGTTTCATGATATAAAGTTGGCAGCTGGAGAAGAGACAGTGTATGTATGGAGAGCCTAGACACAGTATAGAAAAGAAGGTGGAGGGGAGGGGGGCAAGATAGCAGAGAAGTAGGGAGCTCTGTAATCTCCACCCACCCACAACTATCAAAGTGAGGACTGAAGCCACAATACTCTGATCTGCAAGAGTGGGAGAAAAACACAGAGTCCACATATATGACAGCCTCATAGGTGCCTGAGTGAGTGCAAACTGGGGAAATAAAAACAGGCTGGGGCCGGAGTCTCTGAGGGGAGGAAGACTCAGCCCAACGCAGAGCCAAGGAGAGCGTGGGAAGCCAAGGGTAAGAGAAAGAGAGACTGAAAACACTCATAGAGTGTTCTCTAGAGAAGAGAAAAACCTTGACCCAGGATGGAGAGAGATACTATCATCCCTGGGCACAGGGAGAGAAATTCATCCCCCGGAGCAGGCTTATTTTTCCTTGGGCTCAGCGGCATGCCGGTTCCAGGAAGAACTGGGATAAAGCTGCTCCCAAGTCCCCCTACTCAATCCTGGCTAGAAAGCCACCCACCTGCGACAGCATGTCTCATCTCAGGTGGTAGCATTAAAGTGCATGGACTAGGATTTGGAAACGAGGCAGGGCTTGGAAAAAACTTGGTGTACCTTGGGGGCAGTGAGATCGGACGCAAAAGAGTGGCTTGCAGCACATGGTCCAAGAAGGGCTTGAAGTGCCACCATTCTCCCTGCCCCCCCCCCAACCACCAAGGCAGAGCCTCAAAGAGCAGCCCCCTGAGACCTGACCTACCTACACCAAATCACACCCATCCACGCTGGAGAACTGTTTTTTTTTCTTTTCTTTTTTCTTCTTTTTTTCCTTCCCGCCCCGCTGGAGTCCGGGAAAGACCAACATTGATGTACTGCTGTGATTAGATCAATTCTTGCCATTTAGATATATTTTCCCTTATCTCATTCTTATCTCTCCCCTCTACAGGGTTTACGCTCTCAGACTGTCCTTTTCTTTTGTTGTTTCTGTCTTCTTTATTTGTCTGTGTGTTTGCATGCTTTTGTTCTCTGTGTGTTTGTCTGTCTGTTTTTCTCTTCAGGGCTACCTCAAGAAACGAGCCAAAGTACACATGGTGAAGAGTCCTAAATATCACTGAGTAGGGAAATAAAATAATGGCACAAGAGAAACTGAGAGATACCATTAAAAGAACATTTCCTGAAACAACAGGCCCATGACAGGCAACGAGCCTCCTTTAATAGAGCAATACTAACAGGTGCACAGTGCATAACAAACTTTTTAAAATGACAAGAGACAGAAAGCTAGCCAAAATGATGAAACGAAAGAACTCTCCTTTAAAGAAATTCCAAGAAGTCACAGCCACAGAACTGCTCAAAACAGATATAAGCAACATAACTGAACAAGAGTTTAGAACAATTGTCATAAAATTAATCACTGCACTAGAAAAAGCATCAGAGAAGCTATTGATACAAAGACTAGGGAGCTTCAGAATAGCTGTGACGAGTTAAAAAAGGCTATAAATGATGTGCATAATAAAATGGAGGTGGCCACTGCACGGATTGAAGAGAGAGTGAGGAGAATAGGTGAATTAGAAGACACAGTTACAACAAAAGAGGAAGCAGAGAAAAAGAGTAATTGATACAGGAGCACGAAAGGAGAATTCGAGACCTGAGTGATACAATCAAATGGAACAATATCAGTATCATAGGAATTCCTGAAGAAGAAGAAAAAGAAAAAGGTCCTGAAGGGGTGCTTGATCAAATTATAGCTGAGAACTTCCCCAATTTGGAAGGCAGCTATGCTTACCACTATACCACCAACGCTGCTCAAGAACTTCCCCAATGTGGGAAAGGAAATGGCCATTGAAATCCAAGAGGCACAAAGAACTCCCCTAAGACCAAACTTGAATTGACCTCTGGCATGACATAGTGAAACTGGCAAAATACAAAGAATTCTGAAAGCAGCTAGGGATAAAAGGGCCCTAACATACAATGGGAAACCTATCAGAGTGGTTACAGACCTATCTAATGAAATTGGCAGGCCAGAAAGGAATGGCAGGAAATCTTCAATGTGATGAACAGAAAAAATATGCAGCCAAGAATCCTTTATCCAGCAAGGCTGTCATTCAAAATAGAAGGAGAGATCAAGGTTTTCCCAAATAAACAAAAATTGAGAGAATTCATCACCACCAAACCAGCCCTACAAGAAATCCTAAGAGGGACTCTATGAGGGAAATATTTCAAGGAATACAAGGTACCAGAGACACGACTACAAACATAACTCTACAGAGAACACTATGAATCTTAACCCACATTTTCCAATAACAACACTGAATGTAAATAGACTGAATGCTCCAATCAAACGACACAGGGTAGCAGAATGGATGAAAAAAAAAAAACCCAAAATCCATCTATTTGCTGACTACAACAGACTCATTTTAGAACTGAAGACACCTTTAGATTGAAAGGGGATGGAGAAATATCTATCACGCGACTGAAAGTCAGAAGAAAGCCAGAGTAGCCATACGTATATCGGACAAACTGGACTTTAAAGTAAAGGCAGCAATAAAAGATGAAGGACATTATATAATAATGACAGAGTCTCTCCATCAGGAAGAGCTAACAATTATAAACATCTATGCACTGAATTTGGGAGCATCCAAACACATAAAATAATAACAAACAGAAACAATCTTTTGATAAGAAGGTACTAATTGCAGGGGATTTTAATATTCCACTTACAGCAATGGATAGATCAACCGGAAAGTCACTAAACAAACAATGGACCTGAATGACACATTGGAACAGACGGAATTGATTGATAAATATATTTAGAACTCTGCATACTGAAGCTAGGGAATTCATTTTCTTCTCATGTGCACATGGCACATTCTACAAGATAGATCACATACTGGGTCACAAAACAGCCCTCAATAAATATAAACGAATTGAGATCATACCAAGCACACTTTCAGATCACAATGCTATGAAACATGAAATTAATCACAGGAAAAAGTCCGGAAAACCTCCAAAAATGTGGAGGTTAAAAACCACCCTACTAAGAATGATTGGGCCAATCAGGCAACTAGAAAAGAAATTAAAAAATATATGGAAACAAATGAAAACAAAAATACAGCAATCCATACTCTCTGGGACACAGCAAAGGCAGTCCTAAGAGGAGAGTATATTGCAATCCAGGCCTCTTTCAACAAACTAGAACAAGCACAAATTCAAAATCTAACAGAGCACCTATAGGAACTAAAAGGGAAGCAGCAAGAGTACCCTAAACCCAGCAGAGGAAGAGAAACAATAAAGATCAGGGCAGAAATAAACAATATAGAATCCAAAGAAAACAGTGGAACAGATCAATGAAACCAAGAGTTGGTTTTTTTGAAAAAATAAACAAAATTGATAAACATCTAGCCAGGCTCCTCAGAAAGAAAAGAGAACACCCAAAGAGACAAAATCATGAATGAAAATGGATCTATTACAACCAATCCCTCAAATACAAGCAATCATCAGAGATTACTAAGAAAAATTATATGCCAACAAACTGAACAATCTGGAAGAAATGGAAAAATTCCTACACACACATGCACTACCAAAATTCAAATGGGAAGAGATAGAAAATCTGAACAGATCCATAACTAGTGAAGAAATTGAATCAATTATCAAAAATCTCCCAAGGAATAAGAGCCCAGGGCCAGATGGCTTCCTAGAGGAATTCTACCAGACATTTAAAGCAGAGTTAATACCCATCCTTCTCAAACTATTAAAAAAAAAAAAAAGAAATAGAAGGAAAACTTCTGAACTCATTCTACAAAGCCAGCATCACTTGGATTCCCAAACCAGACAGACACCCAACAAAAAAAGAGAACTATAGGCCAATATCCTTGATGAATACAGATGCGAAAATACTCAACAAGATACTAGCAAATCGAATTCAACAGCATATAAAAAGAATTATCCATCATGATCAAGTGGGATTCATTCCTGGGTTACAGGGCTGCTTCAATATTCGCAAATCCATCAATGTAATACATCACATTAACCAAAGAAAAGATAAAAACCATATGATCCTGTCGATAGATGCAGAAAAAGCATTTGACAAAATACAGCATCCTTTCTTAATAAAAACCCTCAAGAAAGTCGGGATAGAAGGAACTTACTTACACACCATAAAAGCCATTTATGAAAAGCCCACAGCTAATATCATCCTCAATGGGGAAAAACTGAGAGCTTTCCCCCTGAGATCAGGAACACAACAAAGATTTCCACTCTCACTACTCTTGTTTAACATAGTGCTGGAAGTCCTAGCATCAGCAATCAAACAACAAAAGGAAATAAAAGGCATCAGAATTGGCAAAGACGAAGTCAAACTTTCACTTTTCGCAGTTGACATGATACTCTACATGGAATACCCTAAAGACACCACCAGAGACTTTCTAGAACTGATATATGAATTCAGCAAAGTTGCAGCGTACAAAATCAACATACAGAAATCAGTTGTATTTTTATACACCAATAATGAAGCAACAGAAAGAGAAATCAAGAAACTGATCCCATTCACAATTGCACGAAAAACCATAATATACCTAGGAATAAGTCTAACCAAAGATATAATAGACCTGTAGGATGAAATCTATAGAAAAAGAAATTGAAGAAGACACAAAGAAATGGAAAAACATTCCATGCTCATGTATCAGAAGAATAAACATTGTTAAAATATCATTATTATCCAAAGCAATCTACACATTCATTGCAATCCCAATCAAAATGGCACCAGCATTCTTCTCAAAGCTAGAACAAACTATCCTAAAATTCATATAGAACCACAAAAAAAACCCCAAATAGCTAAAGTAATATTGAAGAAGAAAACCCAAAATGGGAGGCATCACAATCCCAGCCTTTAGCTTCCACTTCAAAGCTGTCATCATCAAGACAGTATGGTATTGGCACAAAAACAGACACATGGACCAATGGAATAGAATAGAGAGCCCAGAACTGGGCCCACAAGAATATGGCCAATTAATCTTTGACAAAGCAGGAAAGAGTATCCAATGGAAAAAAGACAGCCTCTTTAACAGATGGTGCTGGGAGAAATGGACAGCAACATGTGGAAAAATGAAACTAGACCACTTTCTTACACCATACACAAAAATAAACTCAAAATGTATGACAGACCTGAATGTGAGACAGTAAACCATCAAAACCCTAGTGGAGAAAGCAGGAAACAGCCTCCTTGATCCTAACTGCAGCAATTTCCTACTCGACACATCCCCAAAGGCACAAGCAAAATGAACTGTTGGGACCTCATCAAGAAAAAAAGCTTCTGCATTGCAAAGGAAACAATCAAGAAAACTAATAGGCAACCTATGGAATGGGAAAAGATAATTGCAAATGACATATCAGATAAAGGGCTAGATTCCAAAATCTATAAGGAACTCACCAAACCCACACCCGGAAAACAAATAATCCAGTGAAGAAATGGGCAGAAGACATGAATAGATACTTCTCCAAAGAGGACATCCAGATGGCCTACAGACACATGAAAGCTCAGCATCAATCATCATCAGGGAAATAGAAATCAAAACCACACTGAGATACCACCTCAGGCTGATCAAAGTAGCTAAAATGAACAAATCAAGAGACTATAGATGCTGGTGAGGATGTGGAGAAACGGACATCCTCCTACACTGTTGGTAGGAATGTAAACTGGTACAGCCGCTCTGGAAAACAGTGTGGAAACTATCAATGGAACTGCCCTAGGACCCAGCAGTAGCACTACTGGGGATTTACCCAAGGGATACAGGAGTGCTGATGCATAGGGGCACATGTACCCCTAGTGTTCATAGGACCACTTTCAACAATAGCAAATCATGGAAAGAGCCTAAACCTCCATCAACTGATGAATGAATCAAGAAGATGTGGTTTATATATACAATGGAGTACTACATGGCAATGAGAAAGAATGAAATCTGGCCATTCATAGCAACGTGGATGGACCTCAAGGGTGTTCTGCTAAGTGAAATAAGTTAGGTGGAGGACGACAGACACCATGTTTTCACTCATAGGAGAAACCTAACAGGACCATGAGGAGGGGAAGGAGGAAAAAGAGTTAGGGAGAGGGAGGGAGGCAAATCATGAGAGACTCTTGAAAATACTGAAAACAAACTGAGGGCTGAAGGAGGAGGTTGAAGGGGAAGAGAGGTGGCCATGGAGAGGGGCACTTGTGGGGAAGAGCACTGGGTGTTGTATGGAAACCTACTTGACGATAAACTATAAAACAAAAAAAAGGTGGGGCTCATACATAAGGGTGCTCTGAATGTTGGCAATTCTGCGTCTTCATGGTGTCAGGATATGTTAGCACATACTTTGGCTGACACAGTAGCTGTACGGAGTAGAGGCACTCAGGCTCATTTCAGGATTAGAACTTTTTTCTTTTTTTAAAGTGATCTCTGTACCCAATGTGGCGGTTGAACTCAGGACCCTGAGATTAAGAGTCAGATGCTAGCCAACTGAGCCAGCCGGGCATCCCAAGAACTCTATTTTTGACATGAAATCTGTAGATTGTAGCACAGATAAAGTGCAGGCGCTCTGGTGAAATTAAGGAGGTCCTTGAGCAGTCTGCCCTACCCCTTTCCCATGTGGTCCCCTTCTTTTGCCAGCTCCGGAGGAACCCCCAAGAGCACAGCTCAAAAACCACTACTTACCTATTTAGATGGGTTTCTTTTCAGCATTTCTTTTGAGCAGATTTTCATTTCATTCATTCATTCTCGAATAGCTGTTTTTCTCTAGAACTGTTATTAAAGTCACATGTGAAATCATTATTTAGGTATAGTTTGGTTGTAACAATGTAATTTAGAGCTTTACAGGTTTCCATCAATGCTGTAGTAATCTAAAAGGAATCTTTTAAAGAAGATAACCCATCTGTTTGAGAAACAGTTCACAAAGGGTCTGACCCAGGGAGCTCATAATCTTCAAAGCAACTCCTTCCACACAGAGAAGTGTTGAAATATGTCTCTTGATGTTAAATTTCTAAACTGCTTTATAATGTGTATGAAAGTGTTCCCCACATACCTGAGGGAGAGGACAGAACTCCTGTTAATAACAACTGACTGCAGCGGTCACTTTCATCGGTGCTGGGCAGAGAGCCATGAGGGGCCATAACAGTACCGGGCATATGTAAGACTGGCGAGGTCCCCCCGCCCCTTCTATGTGAAATACCCTCCCTCACCTCCAAAATTAGAGGTTTGTTTGTCCTTTAGAGTACGGTCCTTGGGGACCTTGAGTCCTGCTCCTTGCACACATAATAGCCTTTTATTTATATTAAAGGCAGTCTTCATAGCTTCCAATTATTTCTTTCTCTGGACTGAGGAGCACCAGTTCCCCTGAGGATAAGAATTATCTGTTACTTTTCCAGATTCCTTTAATGTAACATAACTTTGATTCTTAAGTAATTTTCTGAGATATAGATACTTATCAAAAAGACCTCTAGTCAGCTTTAAGGCCTTAGTCTTAGGTCACTGATTCTTGCTGCGGAACTTGGATTCTTTAGTTCTAGTCATCCCTTTTTCTCCATACCTCCACCCCATACACTGTGGGGCACCAGTTTGTTTGTTTGTTTGTTTTTTACATGTGGTAGCACAAAGGACTGATGAAGGAATGAAGACCAGGGGCAGGGGTGGCTGCCAGAAATCAAAGCTTTGATGAGCTGCCTCAGTCCTTTGATAATGTAAATCTCACATCCTGATTTTCTTATCAGGAGTTTCACCACGAAATAGTCTTGAAGTCTTAACCCCAGAAGTTCCTGGTGAGAGAGACCGTGGAAACTGCATCACATCCTTACAGCTGCACCCGAAAGGCTGGGCCACACTCCTTCGGTGCTCAAGCAACACTGATGATCAGGAGGTAGGAGCGGCGTGACCACACCTTCGGCGGGGCTGCCTGAGCCAACCGCCACGGCTCTGTGTGCTCTGGTGTCTTTGTCCCTTGAACCCCTCCCTCCTCCTCTGCATGTGTGTGGCAGACTGGGAAATGCTTTAAGGCAGTATCAGCTCAGCATCAGCTCAGCTTGTGCCCAGCTTCTAAATTCTTGCCCCCTTCAATCTCATCACAGACCCCCTTACATAGGAAACATTAGCTGGAGATGCATCAGCCAAGCTAGCTAAATGTAAGGTCTTGCCAAGTCAGTTGAGTATTGCAATTTGCTCTTTTTAAAAACCAGGGGAAACTGGGAAAGGACTAAACTGATGACTAAGGAAAAAGGTCTTTTAGGACCTTATCACTCTCTGGAAAGCAGGAGTCCTTTGAGGATCTCAATAGCTGTGGAAGTCACAACTGAATGAAAGGAGAGAAGCGCCTTTGAAGTGTGCAGGACGAGAAGTATTTTAGGGCTTAGGTGTCTAAACTCTATAATTTTTTAAATACCAAGATTGTTGTTACTTTTACAAAGGGGAATTATTACCACAGAAGTCCCAGTAGCCTGAGGAGATAACGGGCTTTAACATGTCATATAAGAAGGAAGGGGCCCTGCACAGTTTATTAGTTGAGAGAGTGGTAGCATTCATCTGAATGATTTCTGGAAACAATTTTGTGAATTGGGCAGGCTTCTGAGCTTTTTACAAGGAGGAATATCTAGCATTATTTGGGGCTCTGTAACTTTGGTCTGTCTCTTCTCTCCCCCAGTGGACTTGTGTCTATGAATTCCAGGAAGGAGCTCCCGTGCGGCCAGTCTCCCCTCGCTGTTCTCTGCGACTGACTCATTACATTGAAGAGGCCAATGTAGGCAGGGGTTATATCAAAGAACTTTGCTTCAGCCCTGATGGGCGGATGATTTCTTCCCCACATGGCTACGGGATTCGCTTGCTGGGATTTGACAAACAGTGCAGTGAACTTATTGACTGTTTGCCCAAAGAAGCCAGTCCCCTGCGGGTGATCCGTTCTCTGTACTCTCATAATGATGTGGTACTGACAACAAAGTTCTCTCCGACACATTGTCAGATCGCCTCAGGGTGCCTTAGTGGACGGGTTTCTTTGTATCAGCCAAAGTTTTAGGCACAACTTACATCAAATAAGAAACTGTTCTGGTGTTTGACTTATGAATTACTTCAATTTAGGTGAAGTATTTTCTTTTAAGAAGATCTTAATGTTTGGGTCAAGATCCCAGTTCTTATGGGTCCATGAACACACCTGTGACCTGCGTACTTGGCCGTCCAGCATCGCAGGGGCCTCGCCAAGGTAGACCCTCTGCAGCAGCATCTTTGCCGCATTCCTCTGCTCCGGCTCATCTGTGCTGCCCGAAGTTCCGTTCTGCTGCTTTTGCATGGTAGCTCTTGTCAAGTTTCTTTCTTTCCTTATTTTTTGATTTTGGTGTGAATTTCGTGGACGTCTGGCAGGAGGTTTGACTGGGTTAGGAGAAACCCATGGCACTATTATTGAGTAAAACCCAGAAGTCTGATGTTAGCATACTGGTCATTGAAAAAGAAATTCCATCTTCACTTAGTATACTTCGGCCTTTTAAAGTTGCTGTTGTTTCTCTATAATGAGCACAGGTAATGGCATTATTCTCATAACTGTTAGATAGTCTTACAACAAAGTGTCTTTTAAGTTTCCTGTTAAAATCATACGTATTTTTTCACCTTGAGGGGAATTTTGTTGTGAAATTCTGGAAAAAATAATCACCACCTCTCTTTGTAACTTACTTATATGACTTTAAAAATCTCTAGCATGTGTCCTTACTTGGTATTTTGTTCCTGTCAATAGCATTTAGAAAGGAAAAGAGAAGGAATGGGCTTTGGTCATTTCTGTTACACAGAAGAGGATTCATTAGGTTAGTACACTCTCTGGTCACAGAGTGGTGAGAACAGTGTGGCTCAGAGTTTCTGTGTTCTCTGCCAGACTGTGAGACTCACACAGGATGACACATGATAGTATCAGGGTGGGGGGACTGAGAAAGTGTTTTACTCTTTATTCTTTGAACCAGTGGCACGAGTGCAGCCCCCCAGCGTTAGGGAGTGGAGAGCTCTGTCCTCTCAAGCCGTGTCCGAACTACAGCAGTCACTTGGATGTCAAAGCAAAGAGCCCACACGAAGACCTCTTGGGTTTTGTTATGGAGCACAGCAAGTAAAAGGCCCAAGCAGGGGACAGTCGCAGGGCTGACTGCTCTGCTGAAGTAAGCTTTCTTCTAGTCTCCACTTTGGATGGTATTCCGTTTAGAAGGGATCTGCTAGAGGCTGGAGTAACTGAAGCCACACACTAGCCCTTCCCCGCTCAGATCCCATTCTCTTAGGCCAGTGGTTCTCAAACATCAGGGTGCGTTACAATCACTGAGGAGCTTGTGAAGAACATAGAAACCTGGCCCTTGCCTTGGGAGGTTCGGATTCAGCCGAGGAGAGGACAGTTGTCTGTATTTTTATCAGGAACCTCAAGTAATCTTTATCAGGTGGTCCCTGGGTCAGAGTTTGAAAAGCACTACCTTAAATATTAGTAAGTACTTCTCTGTACCTCTCAGGTGCTTGACTCCCAGAGATGTTTTGATTATTAAGAGAAAAAATAGGTAAATGAAACCAATTTTAGAGGCAGAAAATGCAATCATTCTCATGATTTAATCTCATTTGATGACTGAGAAAAGTTAAGTGACTTGCCTAAAGTCATCTTATAAAATTAGTGGCAGAGCTAGAACTTGAATTCAAGTCTCCTAATTCGTTGCTCAGGGCAATTTCTACTGTATTCTGCTGGCTGTTAAATCAATGATTTATGAACACTTTATTTTGTCTTTAAGTTGTATTATTGTCACTACCCTTAAACTGGCCAATAGATTGAAAAAGGTGTGAAAGTGGATGCCGAGAATTCCAGCTGTAAGAAGAAAAGTATCTTAAATCTTAGAGAAATGCTAAACGAACCCAAATACATGAATAAAACTGATATTTCTTTGTAGGACCCACCAGACAGCCATGTAACATGTGCATGGACAGAGCTTACATCTCACTTGGAACAAGGTTGACTCTCAGACAGATTTGTAAAATTAGATAATTTCACCATGGATATTAAACAAATAGGAATTTTTTAGCCAGCAAGAAAAGTACCACAAAGTGGTTTTGCCATAAACTTTTTTTTTAACCCACATATTTAAAAGAAAATAAAGTTTTGGAGGCAAAAGCACCCAATGTTAACATTAAAAATCAGTTACTAAGTACAATAATTAATATTAATTAAAAAATTTTTTAATAAAAAATAAATTTAAAAAAATTTTTTAAAAAGGTTCCATAAATTACATCCTTTTGGAGAGAGTCAGACGCTGGGCTCACATGTCACCCAGCTCTGCATTTCAGTCCAGGATTTGGTAACCACTATAGTGTTTTTATGTTATCAAATAACATCCGCATTCTACTACTAACCCCCCCAAAAATACCTTGCGAGGTAGGTGACAGGATCACCAACTGACTTTAGAGGAAATGGAGGGTCAGAAAGGTTAAGTGATTTCCCTTAAGTCACAGAGCTGGCACTGGGCGGCAGTGCTGGGATTCACACCGAGGTCTGTGTTATCCCAAAGGCCTGTGCTGACTACTCTACCATTTTGCCCTTTTGTTTGTAAAGGATGGGAAACTAGCCTGGTAATATGTTTAGCATCCTCTGTCAATTCTGTATCACAGAGCTGGCTTACCTTCTGCCATGTAAGAGAACATTTGCAAGACTGGAAATTTCCATTAGAATTAATACCATAAAAGGTAGGGTGTACATACAGTCCATTCCTAACTGGAAAACCGCAAGCACGATAAGCAGCTGTGAAGTAAAGGAAAATGTAGAGTAAAGAGCCTTGTATAAAAATAGAGCTACAAGATGAGAACTAAAAAGTAGCCAGCAAACTCAACAAAACAATCCTTGTCCTCTTTGAGGTATAGTCGTGATCAAAAAGTCATGAGGGGGATATTAATCCAGGAATTACAGGGCATCAGGAATGCTTGGCTCTTGGAGGAAACTGCAGCTTACAATTTCCAGATCTCATTTCACTTCAGAGTTTAAAATCCAATCTGGTGTTTTTTACTCTAGATTTTATTTAGTCATTTTTATTCATGATAATTGGTGAGTGTATTATAATTGGTAATGTGGTATAATTGTTGGTAAACATAGTATCAATTATACTTGTTTTAAAAAGCTTTCCACAGGGGCGCCTGACTGGCTCAGTTGGTGGAACATGCGACTCGTGTTCTTAGAGTCATGAGTTTGAGCCCCACCTTGGGGGAGGAGGATTGATTGTACTTAAAAAAAATTCTTGAAAAACAACATATTTTCTATACAACAGCATATTAGTGGCAGTGCTGCTGAATAAGTGTAGGCACATCAAATATTTAGTAGTTTGTTATCTTTAATTATGAAAATGAAGTGGCTAAAGCAAATGAGACCTCTATCTTAATCTTTTGAGAACAGATGAGATCCTTTTTCTCAGAAGCCCAAAGAACATTAGTATTTTATTATTTCTCCTTGTTATATCCGAGATGAGGCTATACCAAAAATTTTAGGAAAACAAGGAAAAGGTTCCCCACGGCTATGTCTAGAACCAAGATCACATTATATCATGGTTAAAGTTTTGTTTTCTAGAAAGTGCAATATAGGAAAAGCACTCCGAGAACCTTTTAGAAGCCTAGTGTTTCCGCCATTAGTCAGAATATATGGTATTGGCATCCAGAAGTTATCTATGAAAGCTTGTGTTTAGCAGGAGAAATAGTCTGATAACACTGATGACAATCATCCCCCTTTAATGACCAGCAGCCATGGAGAGTTAGGAAAAGTCACGCAGTCATAGCCTGTGTTGGTCATAAAAGAAAGCATATACACTATATGAATTTTTGGATAACTAATGCATATCTCTTAAGTGCCAAAATGTTAAACTTGTAATTATTTTTGATGTGAGCCTTTCAGATGTTAGCATACCTTCCTGCCTTCTTAAACAGCATGCTCAGCATAATTCACATTTTCATGATGAAAAGTTATATTCATGTGTTATCACAAATATCCAGTTAGCTCTAATGTATGTAAAATACTTCATAAATTATAAAGGGCTATAACAAATATGAATTAATATCAATTATTATAAGGTGATTCCCTCAGCCCCGAGGTGTACATAATCATTCGCCTCAGGTTGCTGGTGTTTGGAGAGGTTTTCATTTAAAAGTTTTTATATCTGCTAAGTCGTTCGTTCCGTCTGCTACCACACTGTCCATACGCCCACCTCTCACAGGCTCTAGGTAACGTGCCGTGTTCATCTGCTACGAGCTGGGACATGAGATGACCAGGCTTGCGTGGTGTCTGGAGACTGCATGAGCCCTGGTTGCAGTCTTGGAGAGCGCTCTCATCTGGGAGCAGAAAGATTAACAGTAACCTTCTGGAGAACAGCAGTTCCCAGTTAAAGCCTGAGCTAGTTCTTTTCTCTGTTGCCGCTCAGTAGAATACTATGAACTAAGGATGCTGCTAGATTCAGGAACAGACCAAGCAATGTACCAAAGTGTAGCCAAGTAACAGCAAAGGCTCTGGATTTGCAAAGGGTATTGTCCATGCTTTTGAGAAAAAAGAAGAATCCAGGTTGGGGGTAGGGGAACAAGGAAAATTGACAATAAAATCCACATAGACTTGAGTATTTTTGATGCCATTAAACTTAGTCAATAATCATTAAAATACATGTTTAAGTTATCACACATTGTCTCATTGCAGAGTAAGATCATACTGAAATTTATACATCTTTAGGATGATTCCTAAGAATTTCTCCCATTCAAATAACAGAAATCATCAAAAGGAATGTCTCAAACTTACCTGTATGCTGCTTCTTTAGTTGTAAATGAATTAATAATGGAAATATGGGTTTTATCAAAAGCTCCAAGGAACACATCTCACATATGCACACCTCGTATATGTATGTGTATATGAATGTCACTATAAATGAGAATGTCACCCAGAGACAATAAAATAATTTTAAAATTTAAATCTTGTTCATAGTATTTAAAATAAAATTTTCACCTTTCCTAAGTTTCTTCCTCATTTTAATTTCATGGTTTTTACACTATTAGTTGAATATTCAAATTTTCTTTTAAATTTCACTTCATCTTTCATTTCCAAAATGTGCTTTGTTAATTTTAGATTCACATTTTTAGGAGAGTTGGAAATGTTCCCAATAATATCCGAGACACCAGAAAGTTTCTCACTAGGTGCTGAGGTACTGTTAAGTTCTTTCACTAGACTGTAAGCTCCTTGAGGGCAGGGACTAGCTTACGTTTCTTTTATCCCCAGTACCCAATACAGGATCTGACAGAGTGGTTGTTCAATAATTTATTTGTTGTACAAATCAAATGAACCTTAGCCATATGTGGCCTCAATTTCCCATGAAGCCAGAATGTGACGTGCAAATAGAGAAATCTATCATTTATTATAATGAATAGACTATATTCATCAGAGTAAGACTTTTTCTGACCTGTGGTCAGAAAAACTAAGCATTTCTCACTGATTTGAAAAACTGCGAAACTCAGTTTTTCATTCAACAAGCATTTGAATCCATACAATATGCCTTGTCCAGTACTAGGGTCTCAAGGGACAGACAACTAAGGCGGTGGTCTCCCACAGCTTGCAGCGCTGGCTTCACGCGTGTGCAACCAGCGCGGTCCGACAGAGGCCTGCATGGAGAAGAGCCGCATGCTGGTGTGATGCGCTGCTGGGGGCATCTGAAAATCCTTAATGTTCTGAACGGGGTCCCATATTTTGTACACTGGGCTTCCAAATTCTACAGCTGGTCCAGTTTCAATACTATCATTTTGACGTGGTGGGAAAGATAGGAATTACAGTGTCTTTTACATACTGTCTAGTAGAGATATTCCCATCCATTTAAAGCTAGCCAGAAAGTGAATGATTTAGTTAAGTGATTTCTAAAATCTCAAATTAAGACCACCTCCCTCCCACAAACATCTTAACGAATTTTCATTTCAGAATTAGGAAGGCTTTCTACAAGTGTATTGGCTTTTTACCATTTCAGTTGGATTGTTCTGAGGTTTTCACTGACGACTGTACAGTTGTGGGTGATTTTATCTACATACATCCATACAACCTATATGCAATTTTAAGGTTTCAATAAACCATTTATTAATATATGCACTGAGTGTTCTGGTGTGAGTCTACCTCATAATGTGCTTCTACAAAATAAATGATGCTTTGAAACATGTGACACACTTTTTGTGTGGTTAACCTGCTCAAAAAGTTAATGGCAGGGGCGCCTGGGTGGCTCAGCTGATTAAGCGTCCAGCTTCAGCTCAGCTCATGATCTCGCGGTTTGTGGGTTCAAGTCCCGTGTCGGGCTCTGTGCTGACAGCTAGCTCAGAGCCTGGAGCCTGTCTTTAGATTGTGTGTCTCCCTCTCTCTCTGCCTCTCCCCTGCTCACACTGTGTCTCAAAAATAAAACAAAAACAAAAAAATAAAGTTAATGGCAAACTTGCATTCAGCAGTATGAAAATTTTGTCTAAATTGCTTAGGTGTTTATTTTTAGACCAGATTCAGGCATAAGGCTGTGACGGGCAATAGCTTAATGATTCTTATAGTGGGTATTCTACACTTTTTCCGTCATATAACCCTGACCTGAAAAAAGTTAAATACACTCCAAATTTCTGTTCTAAGTATATATATATTTGTATGTATATATTTGTTTACATGTGTGTATAGATATATATAAAAATATTGTAATGATCCATTATGTACATTACAAAACATGCACAGAGAAAAAGAATATTTTAAAAGGACGGGACTGTTAAAAATCAAAGTTCTACGTTACCTCCTGCACTTTCTGGGATCGCCTTACGCTTCCGCTGGTAAATGCACCTGTCATTTTGTGAAGGCCTCCATTCTAAAACAGAATCTGCATTTTACACTGAAAACACACTTACAAAGAGCTGATTCATTCACATCTGTTAACTAATGTGCTAGATGTTTACAAGTTTATGCAGTATGAATCAAGTTTTATAGAGCTTTATAAATTAATTCTTTATCCCGTGAAAACAGTGTTACCAGTAAGAAGCACAGTTGATATATTTTTGTCACACTGTGTACAGTGCTTTGATTTCATACAGATACACGCGGAACATGCCTTTTTTCAGTGTTCCCTTGAATGACTTTTTGTGTTATTAACAGTGTGATGGTCATTCTACCACACTTTTAATTTACTAGAAAAATGACAATCATATTTGGGACACTCATTTTAAAATAAATCATTGAAGAGGAAAATCATGAATCTCTTTTAATTCAGATTATTTTGTGAAATTGTTTACATAAACTGATTTGCAACTAAACATAGCATTAATTACCACTATTTCAGTTATTCCTCTGACAGACATGGTTTGTCTTTTTTTTTAAAGAAACATTTGGCATGTTTTAATGTTAATGATTTATATTAGTTTCCTATTACTGATGTAACAAATTACCTACCACAAATTAACACAAATTTGGGGCACCTGACTGGCTCATCAGTTGGTGGAGCAGGCAACTCTTTACCTCCAGGTCATGAGTACAAGCCCCAGGATGGGCATGGAGCTTACTTAAAAAAATCAAACAAAACACAAATTGGTGTCTACTGATTTTTGCTCCAAACCCCTTCCTTCTGGCAGAGGACATGAAAAGTGGTGCTCTACCTCCAGCAGGCATGGAGTCACCCAGACAGCTTTTGAAAACAGATTGTTGAGTCCACAGCCAGAGTTTCTGATTTCATAGGTCTAGGGTTGGAGCCGCCATTTTGCATTTCTAACCAATTTCCAGCTGATGATACCACAGTTTGAAAGCTACAAATACAGAAAATGTAGTTAGGGTTTAATTTTTCATGCATGACAGATCCCAGGGAGCTCTATAGATAAAGGAAGCCAGTTTAGAGAACTTTCTTTTTAATAAAAAATTTTTAAAACATTTACTCATTTTTGAGAGACAGAGAGAGGGGGAGAGGTAGAGAGAGAGGGAGACAGAATCCAAAGCAGGCTCCAGGCTCTGAGCTGTCAGCACAGAGCCCGTCGTCAGGCTTGAACCCTTGGACCGTGAGATCATGACCTGAGCCAAAGCTGGATCCTTAACTGACTGAGCCACCCAGGAGCCCCAAGCTTTTTTTTTCTTTAAAGAGAACATTGTGACTTTGAAGGTATATATTATGAACACCAGTTCGTCCCCTCAGCTGTGCCCTTCTAGGACACTGCCAGGTTGGCACTCCCCCAGTGAGAGCTAAGACTTCCCTAATTTAACACGGTATTTAAGTTACTGGGCAGTAAGTTAAATAAGATCATCTTACCTTCTCAGAAACAGAACTTGGTGCTGTGAGGCTTATCTTCTAACTCAAAAAGAGGAGCCCTGCCACAGAAAGGCACCCTCTGGAGTGAGACAGCTGCAACTGCTGCTAACAGTCAGTCCAGAAAACTCTAACCAGGGCAGAAACAACTCAAAACATTTTTTTAAGCCATTTTTTTTTGGAAATAGTCTCCATTGAAAGCCTTTAATATTTTTAATTTACTTTTTAATTTAAATCCAAGTTAGTTAGCGTATAGGGCAGTAATGATTTCAGGAGTAGATTCCAGTGATTCATCCCTTGTGGATAACACCCAGTGCTCATTCCAGCAAGTTTTTTTCTTAATGCCCCTCACCCATTTAGCAACCCCCCGCCCAGTTCTTCCAGCAACCCTCTGTTCTCTGTATTTAAGAGTCTCTTATGTTTTGTCCCCCTCCCTGTTTTTATATTACTTTTGCTTCCCTTCCCTTATGTTCATCTGTTTGTATCTTAAATTCCACATATAAGTGAAGTCATATAATATTTATCTTTCTCTAAGAAAGCCATTTAAATTACAGGTACACTAGACTGCCACACTGACATTAATTTGCAAAAAGCTCTTCACTATACAAAAGATTCATTTGGGGTAAAATGAAGGATCCAAATTTTATTGTTAAAGTGTTAGGTTTTAAAAGTTAAATACAAAAAAATTTAAAAACATAAATACAAAGTCTCAGGTCTATTCTGAAAATTTTATATTTATGTTTAAGCAGTTTTTACCTAATCTTTTTTTTTATTGCTTTTTATTTATTTTTGAGAGACAGAGAGAGAGACAGTGCAAGCAGGGGAGGGTCAGAGAGAGAGGGAGACACAGAATCTGAAACAGGCTCCAGGCTCTGAGCTAGCCGTCAGCACAGAGCCCTACACAGGGCTCGAACCCACGAACCGTGAGATCTGACCTGAGCCGAAGCCGGATGCTTAACCAACTGAGCCACCCAGGCGCCCCAGTTTTTACCTAATCTTGCGTGCTTCCCCATGCGTGTGCACTCTTAATAAGTATATGTATGGGGCACTTGGGTGGCTCAGTTGATTAGGCATCTGACTTCAGCTCAGGTCATGATCTCACAGTTCATGAGTTCAAGCCCCACATCAAGCTCTCTTGCTGTCAGCACAGAGCCCGCTCAGGTCCTCTGTCCCCCTCTGCCTCTCCCCTGCTTATGTGCATGTGTGCTCTCTCAAAAATTAAAAGATTTTTTAAAAAATGAAAAAAACAATTTAAAAATACGTGTATGTAATTAAAAGGATTTCTTGGCATTTATGAAAAGTTACAATGTATTGGCAGGTAAATCATGATCTCTCCCCTCGCCCCTTCAAGGCGTGGGCAGACCCCTCGCCTCTGGGGCAGTCTTAAGAAAAAATGTAAGTTGACTGTCCCTGACACAACCTGTGTGCAGTGGACGAGGTGGCCACCATACATCTCTGATTAGGGGGACGGCCACAGGCTGGCGCTCCCCTCTGGCTAGGAGGGCGGTAGCATCCTGTGGCTCCGTGGAAGTCTGAGAACACACACCGAAACAACTGAACGGTCCATAGATGTGGATGGCAGATCCTGTCATAAAGCCCCTAATGATATGCCTCAGCATTTTATTATGAAAATGTTCAATATACAGCAAAGTTGAAAGAATTTTACAGTGAACATCTGTTTGTCACGATTCTACCATTAGTATTTTCCTACTTGTTTCATTGCTTGTCTGATACTCCATCAATCCATCTTAGTTTTTTTTAGGTATTCTGAATAAATTGCAATATTCCTAAAAATCCTCAGCAATACATATCATTAACATTTAGTATCTTTTTCTTTTGTTTTTAAATTGTCCACATGACAAGGTGCACAAGTTATTACTGGTATAGTCGCAAAGTTTAGGTAAATGTACACGCCTGTGTAACCCAACCCCCATCATGGTACGGATCACTACCATCACCCGCAGAAAGCTCCCTCAGGCCCCTTCCAGTCTACTTCCCCCTCAGGGGCAACCGCTGTTTTCTTTTTTCCAGCACAGATTTGCCTCTTCTAGAAATTCACATAAATGGAATCATACACTATGCATTCTTCCTTGATGATTTTAGAATACATTCCTAAGAAATTCAAAGTGTCTCTGGAACAGGGAGAATAAGAGTGATAAAGACAACATCGGAGATCAGAGGACTCATTCACTGCATAGGTGTCTATTATGAGAACCTCTAGTCCACAGATAGAACGGTCAGAGTCCCTGCCCTCAGTGAGTTTCCACGTCGTGTTGAAGGATACAGCACCAACACCACACAGGGAGGGCCGGGGGGGAAACGGCCATCATGTGCCACAGAAGGAGACCTAATCCAGCTTGGGAGCCAGTAGGGAATCAAGGGAGGTTTAAATTTTTACTTTGGAGTTGGTCTCAGGCAGCCAATGCTCTGTATTTTCCACAAGTCTAGAATCTTCTAACTCAAAATGATTGTTCTTAAAACAGCAGCTTTCCAGTACCGAGCAGATGGGTGCATAGCAAATTTGCTCAACAAAATAAACAAGGGAAAAACTGTAACAGACAAACTGCAATTATTAGGGCTTCTGTTTTCTCCAGCTTGAGTTGACACGAAATCAAATACGTGTAGTACTGCCCTCAACCACAAAAACATGCTTTTCTTTTCCTGGACCCCAGGGAGCAGAAGCTTTGAAGAGCTCCAAACAGGGGCGCCTGGGTGGCTCAGTCGGTTAAGCATCGGCTTCGGCTCAGGTCAGATCTCACGATTCGTGGGTTCGAGCCCCGCATTGGGCTCTGTGCTGACAGCTAGCTCAGAGCCTGGAGCCTGTTTTGGATTCTGTATCTCCCTCTCTCTCTGACCCTCCCCTGCTTGCACTGTCTCTCTCTGACTCTCAAAAATAAATTTTAAAAAAGCATTAAAAAATAAATAAAAAAATGAAGAGATCCAAACATCCAGCAAACCTCCGGTCTTGGACTTCACCTCTGCTTTCTCAGGCCCAGGAAACCGAGGACACCTCCAGACCGAGGCCCTTGCCTCCTAACTTCTTTTCCCCTTTACCTTCATAGTTTATGCACACATTACAAATGAAAAGTACTTGGTTCCCATACACACGCACTTTTCCCTACCATATGTCCTCAAAATTCTATGGCTATTTTTTAGTGGAGAGTGAGGAGCCCAAGAAAACCTGGAAATTTCTTGCTCAATTATTCTAGAAGAGTAAGAAAAGTTCCAAAGCTGCTTTTAGCCCAAAGGAAAGGAGAAAGCTACATGCCAGGAAACATCTAACAACTGTAGCTATCATGACCTTGAAAGAGAAAGTTCTCCCCTAGGGTCATATGAAACGAAAAGGCAGCATCTCCATGTAACTAAACGTGGTCCCCATTTTTTGGTGTGCTTCAGATCAGGAGCAAGTCAGTGCCTTACCCACAATGAACTGCTGACTAATAATGACTGGTGTCCCCGGAGAGTGCCTGAACTGAAACTTTTCTTTTTTTTAATGTTTATTTTTGAGAGACAGAGACAGAGCATGAGTGGGGGAGGGGCAGAGAGAAAGGGAGACACAGATTCTGAAGCTGGCTCCAGGCTCTGAGCTGTCAGCACAGAGCCTGAGGTGGGGCTCGAACCCACAAATCATGAGATCATGACTTGAGCTGAAGTCGAACGCTTAACCAACTACGCCACCCAGGCTCTGTGAAACTTTTATTTCTGTTGGCGATGAAACTATAGAAATGGTTTGCAATCTGCTCTCAATTAAAACAAGTTACTGCCTTGATGGCACTTCGACAGCATCAAAGCAGCAGTCAAGAACACTGATTATTTTAAGGAAATAACCATTAGGGTCATCGTTTAGGCTTATACATGCTGCGGACTGAATGTCTGTGGGTCCCCCCCCAGCTCCCAAAATTGTATATTGAAAGCCTAACCCCTCACGTGACAGTACCTGGAGGTGGGGCCTTCGGGAGGTGACTAGGTTTAGATGAGCCCACTGAGGTTCCTTCTGCCATGAGGACACAGTGAGACGTCTGCACACCGGGGACAGGCCTCTCACCGGGAACCAAATCTGCCAGCACCTTGATCTTAGACTTCCAGAACTGTGAGAAATAAATGTTTGTTGTTTGAGCCACTGAGTCCGCGATATTTCACTATGGCAGCCCAAGCAGTGTAAAAATTTCGTCCTTACACAACCTCCATGACCTATCAAGGAAGAAACGTCAGACGGGATATTCCAGAGTGCCACGACCCTGGATGTCCACAGGTCCTTGTACTCTCTTGGCTGATTATTTAATGTTCATCAGACCTCCACCAGGGGTCAGGCGCTGGGCCGGCACTTGAAACGGGAAGCTAGGACCGAGCCCCCAGCTCATGCAGCTGCCACGCAGAACTGGGCAGGAAACATCAAATCATCCCAGTCCAACTAAAACAAGGAAGTGCTACGAAAAACGAGTGTGGTGGCAAAAGAACATAGAGGAGGGAAATCTGACTTAGTCCTGGAAAGTGGGAGCTGGCTTCCTTCGGGAAGTGACGCTTGAGCCGAGATCTGAAGGCCTCGGCAGGAGTCACTGAGCCATCCGGGAAGGGTGCTGTGCTCAGAGCAGGGGGACATGGCCGAGGCCAAGTTCCTGTGGAAGAAGGCGGGGACTGAGTAGAACAATTTTAGCCGGCGATGACAGGGAGGCAGGCAGGGGGGTACCTGGATCTGTTCATCTAAAGAATTACGCTTGAAGCAATATGCAAAATGGATTGAAGAGAGAATTTAGATAAATCCTATTTTATCCCGTTTCTACTTCAAAATCAGATATGCACACTGGAAAAATGTCCCCACTGGAAGTTTCAGATGCTAAAGGAAGATGGGCGGCCACCTATCAGAGACCCTGAGCGCACTGCCCGCGCGGGCCACGCCCTGAGAGACGCGCTCTGCCATCTGCAACGGCGCCAGGGGGGCTAAAGCGCCATCGCAGCAGATGCCACGCACAACACCCCTTTCTCGCAAGTTCAGGATATCCACGTTTATCATGAACTTCAACCCTAAACTGGAGTTTTAGAAGCATTATGGCAGTTGCTCCCTTACCTAGTGGTCCTCGCCAGACAGCCTCAACTGTCCCTAGAGACAGGGGGCACCTTAAAATTTAACGTGTAAACAACATAGCTAAAATAATTTCACAATCTCCTAATAGAAAGGAATAGCTGTGAAGAGTAGATATTAAGGACTGAAAACAGTACAAAGGTCCAGACTACTTAGCATGGGGCAGGTGTGACACGAAGGCACATTACACCACAGAAATTACTGATAGGCTGAATTTACTAAGTTTATACTCCTAAGGAAAAGTTTGAGAAAAACCATTTTAAAAAATGCTTTGCAAGTAAGCTATCTGGCAAATTAACATATCTGGAACTCTTCTTGACCAAAGTTGCGTAAGTGAGGGACTGGTCTACCTACAAAGTTAAGAGGTGAAGGTGCTAGAGTCAAAGCAGTATGCTAAATGGTTAGCAATAGAGATAAGCCTGAACTGCAAAAAAAAAAAAAAAAAAGATTGTGCCAGGAACCCTAACCCAACCACAACAGAAGACCAAATTGAATGGACTTAAAAAAAAAAATAACTTTATTCCAAAACAGAATTACCAAAAGAAGAATGTTAACTCTAACACATTTAACAGATTTCATTTAAACTCAGTCACAAAACTCAAAATATCAAACAAAAATAGCTTTGTGTGCTTAACCACTTTTAATAATAAAACTTAAAAAAAAAGAGACATGTGGAGACTTCCCCACAATTTGGGAGTCATTCAGGCAAGCAAATATTTGCTATTAAGCAAAAAAGATAGTATTAAAAGTGAAAAGTCCTCAAATTTAAAGAAAATACCTGTTCAAGTCTTTGATATGTTTATATGCAAATGAGAAAACAGTATCTTAATTTAAATGAGATCGGGTCTGAGTGCTCACCCCGTAGTGCACATGTGACGGCCTGTCCTGCCTTCATTTTGCCTGCATGCCCCTCACCACACAACTTTATCTGCACTGACCTGCCGTTTCCAGCGCAGCGTGATCGGGGGACCCACACATCCTGTCTGCCACCCAGGGTTCCCTTCCATGTTTGCGAAGCACTAGAGTGGAGTATTACTGCTGTCATCGAGCTAGGAAAGTTCGGGTCTCCAAAGATGAGTCTATATACACAATTATGTTTTATTGCACAGTTTACAATATACAGCAGGTGATTACATAACAACCATAAGGTAAGAAGAATATTGGTTTTTGAGACAAAAACATCAACTATCTCCAACCATAAATGAAACAAAGACACAAATCTGCCACCATATAAAGGTTGTGTTTACTCTGTGATGCAGTCCTGAGGGCTCATACCACTCCTAAGCATGTTAAATACAGAATCCATAACATATTCCTGGTGGCATCAGAGCTGAAGTATGGGAGGCAGGACCAGAGGGGCCCTGTGTTCATAAGCCGTCTGTGCCAACTATGTAACAAAAAGGCCACTTTTAAAGCTCTTCAGATAAAGTTATTTAATCATGTTTGCCTTTTCAAAATTATTACGAGTTCACACTGAAGGTAAAAAAGCAATAGTTAGAATCTCTTATTAATAACACTTTGACTTCTTTCAAGGTTCGGACAAAGCGTTGGCTACCACAATCAAGTTCTGCTAAATTTTGTCAAATTTAAAAAGTCTATAGGACAACACAAAACCATCCCTGGTAATATATTTGCAGTTTGGTCTTCAAAAGCTGTAAAAAGTGACAAAGAAATCCAAATATATTATGAGTTAAAATCATTAAAAATATTTGTTTCAATGCCACAGGTTTGAGACTGCAGAAACCAAAGCATCCCCCTTTCAAATTCTCACTTCACTTGTATTCCACAAAAGTGCTGTAGAACGTGGGTGTCTACAGCCTGACTGGAGTGTGCAGACAACAGGAGGCCAGCTCCCAGGTCGCCTCGCTTGCTGTGCTCAGGCACCAGTGCTTCTGTCATTCCTGTCCCGAAACTCAACCCACTTCAAAGACAGACTATTCAATAAGCCAAAGATGTTACTCACGTTTATTCGGTGGCAAATCCTTGTGTTCTGAAATCCTCACATCTGCATCTTGGTTTTCAAAGCAAACTGCCATTTCCAACACAGTATTTTCAAACAGGGCTGTTGTGACGCTACTGGGCCTCATTCTTGCCTGGAAAATGCTTAATAATGCTTCCCAGTCCTTTGTGGGTAGATGTTTATGTGACCAGCCACAGTGCATTTAGAGGTAAACATCTCTTTTGGACTATCTGCCCAGAAACTGCGTAAACTACCAGCGGAGACCCTGATTTTGTTTTGGTCAGTGTCTGCACATATTCATATGCAGTTACCCAGAATGAGGAAAACCTGGTCATAAGAAACCTAACTACTCTGCCATGTCAAATGTTGGCTAGCGATTTTAACCACATTTACAGATGGGGATTTTTAAAAGACTTATGATAAACCACTTTTCTAGAATGTTATTAGTTATTCAATTGGTAAACAGGCATTCTGCCTTAGTGATCAGGACAAAAGATTTTAAAATCTGATTCCTTCGACAAGGAAGTTTTTCTGTGTTGTGTAAGGGATGACTATGCTATCCAGCTATTACCAACGTATAGCATTTAAAATTAACCCCCTAAATATCTTGATTTAGATTTTACCACTTCAAACTGCTTTAATGATAAAATGGTAAAACTGGGTTCCCAAAATGTAAAAATCCTAATAGAAGTTTCCATTTCCAAGAGTAAGTAAAAAAGATAACTAACACGGTGGAGTGAAAGCTATCCTGAGGTTTTTTTCTCTTTTTTAACACATGGAAACCAGGAGGGAAAAGTCCAGAGTCCCATTAACAGACTTCAAAAATGCAATAGTATGCAAGTATTTATCTTTTTTTAAAACAAGAGTTTCAAGAGAACAGGGCACTTCTATATGAGAAACTAGGACTCAAAGTGAAAACACTCTCCAAACTCCCAAAGCTCTTCATAAATTTGGCAACAAATAATCACAAAACTGAACTAACCAGAGTTTGATCCACATGCAATTAATGTGAAATTTCCTCACAGGATGAAATGTCTGTAATGAAACATAAGTCTCCCCCATCTTTTGGCAATAAGTGAAATTAACATAAGGGTATTCAAAGGGTTTAAGGTCACATTCAGAACTAAACATAACACCTTCCAACTCAGAAAGCAAAATGGGTGCTTTTACCAGCTGCTTGGGTCGGCCCTACCACACCTGAGCAGTCTGGATGACGACTATCCCCACAGATGCTTAGTTTCGAAACTAACACAAGCGACTGATCATGAAAAGCCCTTTCTCTCCTCTGTCCTACCACGTTTATGCTTATGTTTAACGAAGACCACCCTTTGCAACTCCTCCTAAAAGAGAAGCAAGAAATGGAGTAAGAGAAGGAAGCCTGAGAATTCACAGGGCTCTAAGAGCCTTTTCTCTGGCTGGTCATGGCCACTGTTTCAATACAGAAGGTTTAAGGACTTTTGGGAAAAGAACTGTATCTTGGCTATTAGCTTTCCTTGTCAAAAGCCATCAGATAGACAGCTATTAACCAGGCAACTACCCTCAAGTTCTTAGATGATTACAAAACAAAACCAAAAACCCCTTAAAATTTCCTATTACATCCTTTCATTCTGAATTTGTTGGTGCTGAAGGAAAACAGCTCTGCCCATAATTCATTGTGCCCTGAACTTACGACACCAACCTGTATTTGGCCAATTAGGAACAAGGCCAAACTACATTCTTCTTAGGTTTATTCAGTTAATAAATGGGACTTAACTGACAGTTTCTTTCATATAATCTTTAACAAGAACTCATAAGTCGCATTGATTATACCCCAAGAGATGAGAGACCGATGGTAATTCAGGTGAGCACCTCTAAAAAGATTTGTCAGCTTCCTGTCCCGTTCTAGCCAGATTTTTTGGAACACCTTGGGAGAAGACTGAAACTCCCCACCAATCTGAGACTGCATGCGAGTTTTTACAACATTAACTGGAAAAAACAAGATTCCTAACATGGCACCCAACAGACCTCCGCAGATAAAATCATTGACCAAATGAGCGCTGTGGGTGGTTGCGGTAGGCAGATGCTCCTTAATGGGGCCGCGAAGGCCAAAGAAAAGGACATTGCTGAATCCATTACGGAAAAGAACAGGTACCAAGCCTCGATAATATTCTCTTATTCCATGGCATCTGAGTGCCTTGAAAGCCTGGTAAGTGTTTGTAAATTTGTCATGATGCCTGTGGTCTTGAAGCAATGTCTGAACTCTTTCCAGTGGAGTGAAAATTGCTTCTGTTGTCCCTGCAAGCACCGCTGCCACACTACGGGTTGCAAACTCCGGGGAACTGACGTGCTTCCGGAGAAGGCAGGATAAGTCCTCATACAGCCCGAACATGAGTGCCAGCGTGGTGGTCTTCTGCAACAGTGGGGGAAGGATGCCGCGGTACAAGTTTCGAAAGCCATCCCTCCTCAGCTGAAGCACCGCGTCCCGGGTTTTGATTCCGTACAGCTGCTGCCGAAAGAGCACCTTCTGAATGGGAAACGTGATTGCTACATTGTTGAAAGCTGCACAGCAGCCACACAGATAATGCTTCATTTCACCCACATTTGCAATATGAGGTGACAGGTCTTGTTTGGAAGATGTCAGGATGGGCGGCCTCTTTTCATGAGCTTCTGAATCCACCATGTTGCTTAAGATCTTTCTTCTTCATGAAGGATATTTTTAACCTACAAATAACAAAACGACAATAGGTAAACCATTATATATAGGGTTAAACATGTGGAACTTTTCCATAACCCTTTAGCTTCTGGAACACTACTACATTTCCCTCCTTTTAGGCCAGGTGAGTGGCTGGTACAGTGCTTGCTGAGGGCCCTGGAGGGCCCGGAGCCCCTTGCACGGGTCCAGGAGGTCCTCCCCTTTCCAGTCACGTATCTGTGGGGAGCGGGATTTTGTTTATACTTTAACCAGAACAACTTCTCCAACAGGCTCAAAGCAGACATAGAGGAGACTCCGACTACCTTTTAGGCCGTATCTTCTACACAGACCTGCAAAACCGTCAAACACACTCTTCTCATTAACTTTTTTGGAAAATAGTTATTTTTCATGAAAACATGTCCATATTAACATGCAATGGGTTTATCATTGATATTTTAAAGTATTTTAAAATTTTGTTTTTATATCTAAGACTATAAATACTAATCTACGTAAATAAGCACTCTTTAGGGGCCACAATACTTTTTAAGCATAAAGGGGTTCTGAGACACCAAAAAGTTTGTGAACTCCTGGAATAGTTCATATGTGCTATAAACTACCTAATGGAATATACCATTATCCTTGTGAAAAAATTCAAAGTCCTCCGTTGAGGAATAAAATAGCAAAACATGCATTTATTCATCCTGTTCCCTAACACTTACTTTAATTAGTGTCTCATCTGACCTAGGCTGTCTACAAATTGCTAGAGATTCAAAAGCAAGGAACTCATGGGGTACTTGGCTGTCTCAGTCAGTAGAGCATTTGACTCTTGATCTCAGGGTGGTCAGTTCAAGCCCGAAAGTGGGTGTGGAGCCTAACTTTAAAAAAAACAAACAAAAACATAACAAACAAAAGAGCAAGGGGCTCACAATTTAATAGGAGACTGCCAAGGAAAACAAATACCATCGCATAAATACCTTGTATGATAAAAATGTGCTATACAGAAGGGACACGGAGCATGCACTTTGGGAGGCAGAGGCTGGGAGAACTGGGTCACAGAAGGCCCGCAGGTACATACTATATACTGCACTTTCACTTATTTAATTTTCAAAACAATTCCAGCAAGTAAACATTATTTTCCCAGTTTTACCAACAAAGTAACCAACATTCTCCTTTGTCTGAGGTGCGGAAAATAACGTGGAGCTGGCGTCCTAAGTCTGACTCCAGAGCTCACATGCCTGCTATCATGCCACAGGATGGCAAGGATTTTGGGAGGCAGCCCTGGACAAAAAGTGCCTATCTCAGACTGCTCAAGATGTGAAGCCTAAATATACAGGCTTAGCCCACTGAGTAAAACTAAGGTAAGGCTCTCCCTCGAGAACATACCTCCTTCTTTAAAATAGCAAGACCACCCCTTGCCAATCATCTGTCTGATTTTCCCAAAAGGATCCAAGTAATTGGATCATCCAGAACAGTCCTACAGCCCAGAAATAATCTTTACTGGGGGACTAGCTGGCAATTTTATTATATTTAGGTTAACAGGCTAAAAAAAATTTTTTTAAAGATTTTATTAAGTGATGTCTGTACCCAACCTGGGGCTCAAACTCATAACCCCAAGTTCAAGAGTTGCAGGTTTCACCAACTGAGCCAGCCAGACACCTCCAAAGGCAAAATACTTTTAAACTGATTTTAATTCCTCAACAGTACGAGACCACAGTTATGAGGCTACTCAACAAATAATTAAATAACCCAACTAAAAAGTATGCAAAGGACTTGAACAGCCATTTCTCCAAAGGAGATATAAGATGGGAGACTCCACCCATCTTTTAAGCCAGACATGAGACCTACAAAACTGTAGAACATGCTCAGATGCCAGCAGGCATGGGAAAAGATACTCGACATAGAAACCATCAGAGAAATGTAAATCAAAACAACGAGATCATCTCACCCATTAGGATGGTTACTGTTCAAAAAACCCCAGAAAACAAAAAGTTTTGGTAGAGATGTGAACCCCCGTGCACTGCTGGTGGGAATGCAATATGCTGCAGCGACGAACAGTTCTTCAAAAAATTAAAAACAGAGCATGAGTCAGCACTCCCACTTCTAGGTATGTATCCCTAAGAACCGAAAGCAGGTTCCAGGAGGTGTGCACACACCCACGCCCACGGCATGCTATTCACAACAGTCGAGAGGATGAATGGTCAACAAGATGTGGTACAAACATACATGGAACACTATGTGGCCTTAAAAAGGAAGGAAATCTTGTCACGTGCTCCCACATATTAACTGGAAAAAAGGTCAGAAAAAGACAAGTACTATATGATTTCACTTACATTAAGTAGTCCAATTCAAAGAGACGGAAAGTAGAATGTTGGTCAGCAGGGGCTTGGGAAGGGGAAACGGAGTTACTGCTTAATGGGTACAGATTCAGTTGTGTAAGACCACATAGTTCTGGAGATGTGTTCTTTAACCGTATACATATACTTATTACTGAACTGCACACTTAAAATTGGTTAGGACAGTAAGTTTCATAATGTGTTTTTTACCATACACATAAAAACACTACATGTAGGATTTTAATGGTAAATAAATAAAATTGGCCACATAAACCATCCAAGTCCCTTCTTTTTAAATGTTTATTCATTCTTGAGAGAGAGAAACAGTGCAAGCAGATGAGGGGCAGCGAGAGGGAGACACAGAACCCGAGGCAGGCTCCAGGCTCTGAGCTGTCAGCACAGAGCCTGATGCAGGGCTCAAACCCATGAACCGTGAGATCACTACCTGAGCCAAAGTCAAACACTTAACCAACTGAGCCACACAGGGGCCCCTCTTTACTATATTTTTTCAAGTTAAATTTGTGTCAACCTATTCAACTGTTTTCAAAAGATGAGATAATGACAATAATAAAGCTCTATTCAAAATAACAAAAGGTCAACAGTGACAGACCAGTGAGACAGCTTCAAAGTAAGCAAATTACTGTATCTCTCTGAGGTTCAGTTTCCACACTTAGAACTGAGGTCAATGTCATCCACCATGCACAATCCAAGTGAGTGTCAACTAACGAGTCCTAACTCCAACGCTGGGGGCACAGTGAGCAATGCACTTAGGATCTAGTCAACAAATGTCAGCCTTTTTAATAAGAATGTATTTTCTATTTGTTTCTTTCAGACTTCTAGGAGAACACTGTCAAAATGACTTTCATTTACTTTCGTTGGGAAGTTTTTCTTTGTCTGATTTTACATTGGCCTCTTAGCATACTAATAAAAATTAAATGCAACCAACTTACTCAACTCCTTGCATGTTCCTAGCACTGTCCTACATGTCAGAGACTAGAGATAAGAAAGAAACCTGGCCTCACGGCAGATAAGACATGCAATTAGGCTGTAGTGTGATGAACGCCAAGCACAGAAATGTGCACAAGGTATACAAAGGTCCCACAGAGGAAGAGGTCATTAACTAGTGGTCTGACATGGCAGGACAGGACACGTAGGCAAATAGGGTGAAGCACATTCAGCAAAAGAAAGCAGCACAGACTAAGGCATAGGTCCTGTGTCAAAGGAGCAGCGGTATCACATTCAGGAGGAATTATTCCAGTAAGTTCTTCTAGATCACTGTGTGGGTGGGAGATGGGTGGGTTGCAGAGGAAGGGGAAGCAGGCTTGGACTGGTGTTATGAGAGACCTTCAGGAAGATCCCAAGACCCTCTGACACGGAGTACTATTCTTCCCTTTCTCATGTGAAACAAATGGAACCAAGCTATTTTCCTTCGCGCCAGGATCTTCCCACAAGACAGACTACACTAAAAATTAAATGTAACACTGAACCTTTGGCCCAGAGTCTTTTTGTTTTGGAGTTCCAGTTGGCTTGCTCCATGTTTCTACTAGAAAAGATAAACTTGCCCTCAGCTGAGAAAAATTGTGACTGGACACCACGGCAGGCCCAAACTCTGCCCTTAAGGAAAGTCCTAAAAGGGGTCAGGAAACTTCTTGCCACTAAGTCACCTAGTTACACCAGCAGAGCTTGATGTGCCAAGGACGCAACCGTCCACTGTCCACCCCCTCCGGCACTGCTTAGCACTATGGTCAATCGGTTCAATGGGGCAGGAAAATGTGTTCCACTGCAATGCAGTCAGTGGGCGGCCTGGCTCAGAGAGAGGAACTATTTCTAGTTTCGTCAGGTATCAAAGCAGTTAAATTATGAAGTCACCTGTATGCTCAACTGAGAGAGGCTGGATTCCTTGGAGTTGGGCTGTTTGTAGATCCAATAAAACAAATGAATCATTTAAATGAAAAGTCACAAAAGAAACACATATTAATTTTTTAAGAAAAAAGTACACATTAGAAATTAAACATTTAAAAAAGCATGTTTATTTTTTTAAAGAGAAAATAAAGCTGTAAGTCCATTAAATAAATCGACATCTCCCTGCTCCAGGCTCACTGCCCTGGCTCAGGGCTCTTAGGGTCTTGCCTGACTCATGGAGGGCCTCTTTACTAGTCAGCCTGCCACTAGTGATACGCACAACAGCACAGAGATACCCCAGTATTCTGAATGATTACACAGTATTCTACCAACTGGATGTATTATATATCATTTATTCTATTTTAGTACCTGTTTTTTGTTTAGGTTTGGTTTTTTTTTTTCTTCTTTTTAAAGAATAATGCATTGGGCAGCCTTGTACATACACCTTGCTTGGGTGAACTCTTCCAAGTTTACCTAGAGGGTAAATGTTTAGAATGGGATCGCTGGCTCAAGTACAATTTGATAGCTACTCCAAACTGCCCCCAGAAAAATTATGATTTACACTTTAAATTATGTGTACCAGTTCTGATACCATTTCTAGCACTAGGTATTAAATTGTAATTTTTGCCTATCTGTTGGGTAAAAAAAAAAATCTCATTTTGTCATTAAAAGTTTTTTAATGTTTTATTTATTTTTGGGAGAGAGAAGAGAGAGAGCATGAGCAGGGGAGGGGCAGAGAGAGAGGGACAGAGGATCCAAAGCGGGCCCTGGGCTGTCAGCACGGAGCTTGATGTGAGGCCTGAACTTACAAACCATGAGATCATGACCTGAGCCAAAGTTGGACGCTTAACCAACAGAGCCACCCAGGCTCCCATCCTTTAAAATTTCTGACTAAAATACAGCATTTTTCATTTCTGACCATTTGAATTTGTTTAACCTAAATTTTCATGTTATCCATTTTCCTGTAGACAGAAAAAAATTTTGATATGTAAAATCTGTTTATAGATTTAAAAAAATCAATCCTAGTTATATTCATCAAAATGTGGCAAATACTTCCTCTGCTTTATCATTTTTGTGCTTCTGAAATTCTCAATTTGGATACTGAATCTATTCATCTTTGCTCCTAGGCTTTGTAATGTCCTCAGAAGGCCATCGTTGCTCTAAAATTATGAACGAGGATGCCCCGGCCGCCTCCCTCTCCTGGCTTTATCATCCATCCTGTGATCTGTGGGCCGGCAGAGTGAGGCCCAAGGCACGGAGACGAGACACCTCCGGAAACGACCTGCGTGCACTGACCGCGCACAGGCACGGTCCCTCTGCACTCGCTCCGTCCTGGGCGCGGCCCGGCCCGGCTCTAGCGCCAAGCCAGCCTGCTCTGACCCGCCGTGGCGGCAGCACACGTGTCACCATCTGGTAGGGCTGCCCCATACTACTCTCAGAACTCTCAGTTTCCTGGCAAACTTCAGTGTATCTGTCATATTCCTCCCCCAAATTTTGTTGGTATTTTATAGAGACAGTGACCTTACAGATTAAAGAACTGTCACTTTTTCAAAATTAAACCATACTTTGCAGGAATATGAGGTCTTCCTACTTACTTGCGTCTTTTTACAAACCTCCGTAGCATTTAAACATTTTTTTTTCATATACATACCTAATATTTCTCAGGTCTAGACAGTTTATCTTTTTGGTTGCTCTTATGAATGGGCTGATTCCTTCCAGTTAATTTTCAGACTGCTTTTGGTCTGCATACGAAAAAGCTACCAGTTCTTGTGTATTAGGGTCAGAACCAGGCAATTTAGGGAATCCTCAGGTTTTTGGACTGGATTTGATTCTGCTTGCACTATATACAATACCACAAATTATTTTTATTTCTCCTTTATGTGTCTTTTTTCTACCTTATTAGAGTCACAAATACTTCCTGAACAAAATTAAATTATGGTAATAATGAATGTCCTTATATTTTTTTATGTTTATTTTTAAGAGAGAGAGATAGACAAAGAATGAGCAGGGGAGGGGCAGCGAAAGAGAGGGAGACACAGAACCGGAAGCAGGCTCCAGGCTCCGAGCTGTCAGCACAGAGCCTGACACGGGGTTCAAACTTGAGAACCACGAGATCATGACCTGAGCCAAAGTCGGACACTTAATCTACTTAGCCACCCAGGCACCCCATATATATTTTTTAATGTTTATTTATTTTGAGAGAAAGAAAGGGTGTGAGTGGAGAGGGGGAGAGGGGAGAGGAGGAGAGGGACTATCCCAAGCAGGTTCTGTGCTGCCAGTGCAGAGCCCAACACAGGTCTGTCTCATGAACTGTGAGATCATCACCTGAGACGAAATCAAGAGTTGGACACTAAACCGGCTGAGCTACCCAGGCACCCTCTTTATACTTTTCTTGACATTTCTGGGAACTGTGCTAGGAATTAACATTAAACACAACACTGGTTTTTGGCATGAGAGACAAGAAGCTGTCATCAGAGTATTTATAATCCAAGTCCTAAGAGTTTGCAGGGAAACAGCATCATGACACAAAAATGTTTACTGATCCAACTGGTCCCTATAAAATCTGTACCCACTCAAGTAATCTCTGTCTTCTCTCCCTACACACCTTTAGGATTGTGCTGCAAACATGAAGTGAAGCATGTCTTTCTAACGCTATCACATTTCATCAAGTTACATTAAAAACCCCAAAACTCCATCCTACACTCATCCTAAGAATTAGTAGATCTTTAATTATAATTTAAGCCCCTTTACCCCATTATTTACTAGGAAATGGTTTCCCATTAAAACTGGATTCGACTTTTCTGGTACTAATGATCAATGGTAAGAGTTTAGAGGGTTTTCAAACATGGGAAAGGAATATATTTATTCCTGTTTTACTGAAATTCAACCACCCTCAACCCCTCCCACCACCACTAAATCAGGAATTTTGGTGAAATGCTTTCAGGGAGCTACTGAGATGATCATAGAGACAGAGCCACTATAACATTTAAGAGCTGTAGCTAACTGCCTGGGTTCAAATCCCAGCTCTACCACATACCCACTGTGTGACCTTCAATGTCTCTATGACTTACTTTCCTCATTTATAAAATAAGGATGTTACCTACCTTATAGGTTGGCTCAATTAACTGAGTTCCTGCATGTAAAGTATCCAGGAGAGTAGTAGAGAGCACGAGGGGTGCTCAACGTGGATGAACTGTTCTTCTCTGATGGATTTATTTGGTGTAAATATTAGCACATTTCTTGTTAATTACGTGTCCTTATAATATGGGAATGAATCCTCCTTGGACATGATGAAATACTTTTTTAAACATATCACTAGATACCATCCACTAATATTTTAAAATTGCACATCACTAAAACATACCAGGTTTTCAATTTTAGTACCATCTTCATGCCAAGTTCAGGTGTCAATGTTCCACTGGCCTTGTAAAAAAGAATCTGTCACTTTTCCTTCCTTACGCTGGTGAACAATTTAAATCTTATCAAAATTACCTTTTCCTTGAAAGTTAAAAGAATTCACCTGTAACATCATCTGGGCCTGGTGTTTTGGGGGATGGTAGCTTTTTGGTAACTTTCTCAAATTTCTTCCATTGTTACTGGTCTGTTAGGTTCTTTCTTCTGGAGTCAATTTTGGTAACTGGATTCCCTTTAAAAAAAAATTCTGGTTTATTTATATCATCGTATATAGTAGTTGCCATTTTTAAAAAATACTTCTAGTCTTGAGCAGGGCAGGCAGTCTGCCAAATTTATATTCCTCCCATCCCAACAAGAAACAAGCTCTTAGATTTACCAGTTTTACTATTTTTCCTCTTTATCTCTTTTCTCTTGTTAGGTCTAGGTTTATTGTATTCTAATTTCTCGAGTTAGATGCTTATTTTTTTATATGTATATTTTTTAATGTTTTATTTTTGAGAGAGAGAGAGACAGCGTGAGCAGGGGAGGGTCAGAGAGAGAGAGAGAGAGAGAGAGAGAGACAGACAGACAGACAGAGACACAGAGAGAGAGAGAGAGAGAGAGAGAGAGAGAGAGAGAGAGAGACACACAGACAGACAGACAGACAGACAGAGACACAGAATCAGAAGCAGGCTCCAGGCTCTGAGCTGTCAGCACAGAGCCCGACACGGGGCTCAAACCCGGGCTCAAACCCACGAACCGCGAGATCATGACCTGAGCCGAAGCCGGACGTTTAACTGACTGAGCCACCCACGTGCCCCGATGCTTATTTTTATTATTCTTTGTTTCATAATCTGAGTGTTTAAGGCAACACATTTTCCTTTGACCAGAACTTTCTAGTACTACTTTTTAAGAACCTCTGTGGAGAATTTTGGTCTAATTGATAGCTACCTCATCTGTATCATGTCCCGTCTCTTCGACACAGTGGCTCTGATTTGGATTATACACACCCAGCTCCAGAATCCAAGCCTGTTGTAGCTCTGCGTGTCTTATATCCTATATTTATGCTCAGGAGAAGAGCACACGTGGCTCTTCTCTTGGCCCACAGTAAAGACAAGGATAGATCTCAATATCTGGCAACTGTCCTCCAGTCACAAAAGATTCAATGATAAATACACCCTGAAGCTGATCTTCATTAGCGGGAGAACAAAGAGGCACGCTGAGTATACAAAGTCCATTACCATTTTTTTGACCACAGCAGGACAAAGGTAAGAGATGCATACAAACCTGAATTATCCAGGCTCCATGACAGTCTTGCCACAGAAAGAAAAATAAAATAGCCATTGGTAGCCATCTTTCTGCTACATCATGCTGAAATGCAGGGGGAAGGGGAAAAAAACACAGAACTTAAAATGAATAAAGAAATGTTTTTTAAGTCCCTGTTTTGGTCCATTCTGGAGAAACAGGATCTTCTAGCACAGGTATGAGAAGCCATAGCTCTGATATCTAACTATAGCATCCTTGATTTGATGACTGCATTGTTTTGATTTGTTTTTCTGGAAAAGCATTGTTGCTAAAAGCTGTACAGACTTCCTCCTTCCTACCTAGCAGTACTTGGGTCATTATAGACTACAGCATCGTGCCATGCAGCATCTGAAGACTCATGTTTTTCTAAGATTTTATTTTATTTTTTGAAGTCATCTCCACATCCAATGTGGGGCTCAACTGGTAACTCTGAGGTCAAGGGTCTCATGCTCCACTCACTGAGCCAGCCAGGTACCCCAAACATTCAAATGTTAAATTATGCTAATTCCTGTTTCAACAGCTGCTTCCCTGAATTCAGGATACAACTTCTTGTATATGACAGCTTTCCATCACGCATTATTTTTGTGGATATTTATATGACTTGGGGAGAATTAAAAAAAAAAAAAAAAAACCCATAGCCCTTTAAATTGTTGAAAACACATCTTCTGCCTTGTACGTTTTGTGCACCTAACCAGTTAAAGAAGCCAATGGCATTTTTCGTTTAAAAAAAAAAGTCTAAAGATGCTTGAGAAGAAGTTTGCCAGGGTACAGAGTTTGATAATTATTAATCACTTAGTCTTCTACATCCTTACTTCTTACTGTTTTAGCTGACAGACGTGAATTTAAAAACTTGTAAGTCCGATACTTGTCAATCTAAGGTCAACCAACACTTTAAAAACTTTGCATACAAATGCTTTACATCCATAAAATGGCTTGCTCTTATTCAGTCTCAGGACTAAACAAAATAAAATTAACAAGACTACTCCGTTTAATGTATATGTGATTATATAATATACTGTAGCAATTTATGAGTGTAAAAAATTTCATCTACATACTAAATATATAATAGACTTTAAATTCTAAAGTCGCCACCTACGAGCTGTTTAACAATCTACTATTACTTGATAATACAAACCAAGTTATCTGTACACCCGAATAACTAAATTTTGTCCATGTTCACTTTTAATTTTTACTGGAATGATTTGCCTTTTTTTTTTTTTCCTTTTTAGGTTTGCTTATTTATGAGAGAGAGAGTGCCAGTGAGAGAGGGGCAGAGAGAGGGAGAGAGACACAGAATCGGGAACCGGCTGAGCTGTCAGCACAGAGCCCTACAAGGGGCTGGAATCCACAGCCTGCGAGATCATGACATGAGCCGAAGTCAGATGCTTCACCTACTAAGCCACTCAGGCGCCCCTGGAATAATTTACTTTCTAAAATTTTGCAAATTAAAGTGACTTCATCTAGTTTGTCACAACTCTTTGTAATAACAGAGACTGTTATAAACTGTGGCTCGCAGAAGTTAGCGTTTCCTGACCATTGTATTTAACCATTTTAAGAACATCACTGTTCATTTAGAGTCTCAAATGAACAGACCTGGATATAGAAGAGAAGGTAATGAAACCCTCCTAGACTTCACAGATATAAAACTTTCCTTCTAAATTTTAACCTCCTGAGACTGATGATGTCTTCAAAGAAACCACTGATGCACATGGGAAAAGAAAAATAAGTAAAACTAAGGCTTTCCCTCTAGTTTCATCCTACGCACCAGGATGGTATGAATAGGTTCTTAATTTAGCAATAGAAGCAAGGATGGTATACACAGTATTCTGAGGCAATGAAATTTAGAATGTTACAATGTTTATCTATATGGCAACCATGACTAAATTTCTTTACTAAACTGATCTCTATACTTCAGTTCCTTAACATGAATAATTCTGTGCATTTTCCTGAAAAACTTATTTACCATAATTTTATCCTATTTGCTACCCAAAACACTCAACCTATCTGATCCACAGGAAGCACAGTTAACAAGCTGACTTTCAAGCAACTGCAAGTGTCAAACTTTTGCTGCATAATCCAACAGTATAAAGTGTAAACACGCACTATAGTTTACAGCCCACATGGACAAGCAACACCCAAATGTGATCCCAGCACAAAGGTCTCTGTGCAAAAACTGGGGGGAAGGCAAGTGTAATTCTCAAAGGATGTGAACTCGCACAAGTCAGCAGGTCTGAGTCAGCATTTAGAACAAGATCAGTCTGGGTGCCAGTCCTAGCTATGACAATATCTTGCTACAATACACTATGTCCCTAAATTAAAAATCCAATTCTCTAGGTTTACTTTATCAAAGGAGAACCCAAATACCTCCAGTCAGCGATAACAGCTTTTGACTTTTTTTCTTCAGACACACTACGGGTGACTCCAGATCCAAAGTGCCTAACCTGTGCTCTGGAACCACTAGGGAATCTGACCAGTTCTGGAACCTTTTAACTTAATTGAATCCTTTCCAAGCAAGGGCAGAGGAGGCTCGAACCCGCAAGGTCACCACACATACACTTTCAGGGCTTTCACTGGTGACAGAGAAACAGAGGGTGGGAATTAAGACCAGCTGTGCACAGCTGACGGGGCAAAATAAAGGTTATGTCCAAAGGGTAAATACAGCTGAGGTATTGACATGCTTCACCTAGCTAAACTCTGCTAAATAATCAGTACAGAGATTCATAATGAACAACATCGCCCGCCTGCTCCCAAAACCCGTGTACAACTTTGTTTCCCACAACGCGAGGCAACATGGAGTCGCAGAATAAGCACTGCCTGTGGCTGAACTTACCGCCCTCTGAGAGTCCATATCGCCAATCTGGGATAAAGGGGAGGGGGAGGGACTGGGCTGGATCACCGAAGGCCCTTCCGTCTCCAGCACTCATCAGGCTCCGGGGGCCTGGAATCCCAGACCCCGAAGGGCAGCGGCCCTTCCGGCGTCCCAGCGCCGCTCTCCCCTGCCGCAGGCAAAACCCGTCTCCTCCCCGCCCACAGTTCGAGGCACCTCCCCCGCAGGCGCGTCCGACAGAACACAGTATCCTTCGTCAGAAAGACTCGCTCCGGCAGCCAGACCGCACCCCCCACCCCGCGAAGCCCCGGGAAGTCGGGGGACGGCGAGAAGGCCGGGAGCCGCGTGGGCGCAGAACCGACCCTGCGTGCGTGCGCGCGGCGCCTCCGCCTGCTCCTGCGGCTTCGGGCCCCACCCGGGAGGGCGCGCGCGCGGGATCGACCAGGCGCGCGGAGTAGGGGTGGGCCCCAGCGTCTGCGCCAGAGGGCCGGGGCAGGGCGGCCTCCTCAGACCGTCCGTCGTGCTTCCACTCCTTCAATGCACAGGCCAGGGGAAAGGCCCGTGCTGTCCCCTCGCCGGCCTCCTGCACTCACCCACTGCAGTGAGCGTCCGGCTCCGCGCGCGGTAGCCGCCAGCCCGCAAGTAGGCGAGCCGGCGAGCCAGCGGCCGCGCAGGCGCAGACCTTGACCGACCCGGCGTGCGGGGCGGGGCGTGACGCGCACGACACCGCCCGAGCCAGATCACGTGAGGCAGTAGCGGTAGCGAGGTTCCTCCCTAAAGCCGCGGAGAGTCAGGTGACTCCGAGCAAGTACTCTTGGGCCCCGCGGGGCAGGTGTAGGGTCTTCCATTACACCTGTTATAAGACACTGGGTCTCCACTAGCGAGAACCCCGTTCCCTCGGCGCCATACGGTGGCCTTGCCGTACCGCAAGCAGCCAGCGCGTTCTCCAGCGTACAGCCTAGGGGAGAGTCAGTGAAAATTGACAGATGGGCGTGGCAAGCATTGAAAGTGCCTCTGTAGATTTCATGACACCCTCCGAGGGGCCTTTGTCAGCTACCGTTACCGCAGGCCACAGAGGATCACCTGTGTATGCCTTAGGATGTACAAATCACGTTTAAACGGTTTCCTCAGACAACTGCAGGTCTCAGACTCTACGGCACCTGGAGATAGGAGGCTTAGGTAGAGTAATATAGCCTTGACCCTTCTGGGAGTGACCCTGGACAAGTTCACTGGTTCCTAAGCTCCAAATCCCTGTCTGAAAAGTAATGCTTGCCTTACGTGTATCGTTTGGTTCTTGTAGGAATCACCACGAATTATGACCTAACTCTAACTTGTAAACTGGAAGGCAACACAAGAGGTGTGAGGGGTTGAAGAAGAGGCGAAAGGTCAGCCTGGAGAGGAGAAGCGCTTCAGGGGGCTGCTGAAATATGTATGAAGGATATGAGTTAGTCCAAGAGGCAACTTCCCCTGGATGGAAGCAGCAGTCAGGGATTAGCTCTAGGTGGGTGGCTTTCCCTGCCCACTTGTCCAGAGTGTGCTTTGCAGCGATGGACTCCAAAATTTTGTCTGTTCTGCTCGGGCTGGCTGTTTAACTGCTGCTTCAGGTGTAGGAGACTGTGACTCCTAATTTCAGGAAACTCTCCTCATGTACCTGATGTGTGCCACTGTTCATACCCCAGCTCCCCTGGGAGAGCTTAGAGTCTACTAAAGGGTATAAAAAAACTAAAAACAAAAGACTCTGGAATTCAGAAGCCTGAGGGGCTTTTCCCCTTGGGAGAGAACCAGGGATGGCTTCAGAGGGTAGGAGGTGTTTGAACGGGGCCTGGGTTCAATGACTGGAATTTGGACTAGTGGAGAAAGTCAGAGTAGCAGGAGATAAGATTATAAAGGTCAGGTGGCAGGGTCTGATAGGCAAATCTTGACTGTCAGACATGGGCACTTGGCATCTAATTAGTGCACAGGGTTAGATGTGGGGGCTCCACCAGATGATGACAAGGCTAAGGTTTGAAATGACACATCAGGCAACAGTTGGGGCAGGGCATTCAACTCAAAATTCTGTTTATCCCCTCTTGTGTGAATTTCTTTTCAGATGTATTATTTGAAAAATAAATAAATCAGGCAAGCACCCAGCATTTTCAGAAGCATTCATTTCAGATTAGGATGGAGTTAGTCTCCTAAGGTAAAACCTAAAGAGGAGGAAAAGATTGAATTAAATAGACAATTGGGGCACAACTACTCAAAAGAGAGGAAATCCCAGGCCAACGGAACACCTGTGTCTGGAGCCCTGCCCCTGTTTCTTTCATGCTGTCGGCCACAGTGCAGGCCTCTTCCCTTCCAGTCTTAGTTCCTGGTCAGAATCCCCTAGGCCCTTGATCGGCTCTTTTTTGGGCATATTAAGATTGGAAGAAAACCCTTTGTTTTCTCAGGATTCAGCATAAAGTTAATGTTTCGGGGGGCGCCTGGGTGGCCCAGTTGGTTAAGCATCTGACTTCAACTCAGGTCATGATCTCGCAGTCTGTGAGTTCGAGCCCCATGTTGGGCTCTGTGCTGACAGCTCAGAGCCTGGAGCCTGCTTTGGGTTCTGTGTCTCCCTCTTTCTCTGCCCCTCCTTGATTCTCTCTCTCTCTTTCAAAAATAAACATTAAAAAAGTAAATAGAGTTAGCATTTCATTTCTCGTTTCTCACCTACCCAATTTTTTCATTCATTCTTCAGCTTCTTAAACTGTTCCCTTACTTCTGGCCTCCATATTAGCTGTCAGATAATATCCCAGAAGGTACTAGAACCCACCTTTCATAATCAGTTTAAAAACTTCTCAGGTTAAAAACCTCCAATGGTTCTCTCTTGCCTCCCCAGTCAGTCCAAACTTCCTAATTTGGCGCGAGGACTGTTTGTGTCCTGGCTGCTCTGCCTTACTGTCCACCTCATGCCCAGTGACGTTCTGTGCTCCAGCCATGTGCAGTCTCTCAGTGTTTTGCAAATCCTTGGTTCCTTAAGCCTCTTCCCCAACCCCCTTTCACTATTGACTCTTCTCCAATTAAACATGTTAACCCTTCAAGATTCTTAGCCTCCTCAGAAGAGCCTTCTCTGATCAACCCAGGCAAAACTGATGGCTCTTGCCATTGCTTCCCCATAGCACAAAGTCTGCGGCACTTCCGAGCCCCTGCCATATGTTATAGGAATTCATGAGGGTGAATCACTTTCCCACTGCCGCCTCACCAGGGCCTGCTTTGTTTCTGGCCCTCCAACTCAGTGCTTGACAAAAAGGGTGTTTGCTCAAAAGGGTCTTGGAAAAGGGACATAGGAATGTTACTGATGGATCACTGTTTACACACCCTCTGACTCCCCCACCCCTGCCCAATGCTTTCTAGAAAGTTGTCTAGGGCCCTCAGTCTCCATGGACTCTTTAATCCACAAAAACAGCTTTACCCAATCTGTCAGTGGAGTCTTGGCTGCTCTGAGCCAAGAAAAGTTACCTGTGGTCATTCCCTAGCAAAGGGTTGGTGACCTTCCTTTGTCTTCAGCTTAACTTCCCCAGGCCTCTGCAATCATGGGGCCTATCTCTGTCCCTTCCCTTCACACCCCCAGGCTCCAGACATATTGCCAGCCGCTGCTGGTTCCCTTCCCTGAACCCTCTGTGTTCTTTTACGTACCTCCAAGCTGTGTACATTTTGTCCTCTGTGCCTTGAAGGCCCTGCCTGCTTCATGACAAAGTCCTGTTCACCCTACACTGCTTCGCTTCGCTTACACAGAGGCTTCTTGCTGCTCTTCCTGGCTGTGCCCTCACGGCCTGATGCTTCGTTGTTCCCCAACTGTGCTCTCAGCCCCTGGATGGCAGTGGCAGGAAGCTTGGGTGTCCTTGAATTCATTCAGTCTATCTGTCCCCGTGGCTGGTCTGTGAACTCCAGCACATGCTCATTTCTCCTTCACTCATTCTCAAGCCTCCATTGATTTAGCAACTCATGTGATTTGCATATACTGTGCATATAATGGAGTCAAAGGTTTTACCCCACAAGTTCATGAGATGATCTATTCTATTCCATTTATTCATTAGTTTATTTTCACACTGGTGGGGGACCCACTAAATCAGTGAGTCTCAACCTTCGATAATTCTTATATAATCATTTCGGAATTATCTGGGAAGCTTGAAAAAACAAACCAAAAATGCTGAGTGATTCTGATTTAAAATGGTCTCTAGTGGGATCTGGACTTTAGTATGTTTGGTTGGTTGGTTGGTTGTTGGACCTTAGTATGTTTTAAAATCTCCCCAGGTATGCTGATGTTGAGACCAGCACCAAATCCTGACCTCTCCAGTGGGGCCTAAAGGTAAGAATCACCTGAACTTGGCCAAGCAGCCTATGATCCTGGGCCTGCAGCACTGGCATCACCTGGGGGCTAATTAGAAATTATTCCTCCTTTAAAAAATGTTTTTAGTATTTGTTTTGAGAGACAGAACAGGAGCAGAGGAGGGGTAGAGAGGGAAACACAGAATCTGAAGCAGGCTCCAGGCCCTGAGCTGCCAGCACAGAGGGCTTGAACCTCCAAACCGTGAGATTATGACCTGAGCCAAAGTCGGACGCTTAACCCACTGAGCCACCCAGGTGTCCTAGAAATTATTCTTAGTAAAGTAGGATCTGTATTATTGAGATCTAGTGATTTGTATGCACTTTACAGATCAAAAAGCTAGATTCTAGGTCCTAGATGGTTGGTAAATAGATCCCCAGTCTCAAGTCAGACCTACTACAAAATAAGAATCTCCAGGGAAGAAGCCAGTTGGCCTGTGTACATTTAATACACAATGCAGGTGATTCTTCTCAGGCCATTTTGGGAAACAGCAGCTCTAAATGGATATCCCAACTCATGATAGTGACCTAAAGTTTGAAGCACGGGGGCCTGCAGGGCTCAAGAATGTATGAGTGAGGGGCGCCTGGGTGGCTCAGTGGGTTAAGCAGCCGACTTCGGCTCAGGTCATGATCTCACAGTTCGTGGGTTCGAGCACTTGCATTGGGCTCTGTGCCGGCAGCTCAGAGCCTGAAGCCTGCTTCAGATTGTGTCTCCCTCTCTCTCTCTCTCTCTCTCTCTCTCTCTCTCTCTCTCTCTCTCTCTCTGCCCCTCCCCTACTCATGCTGTGTTTCTCCTGTCTCAATAATAAACATAAAAAAAGAATGTATGAGTGAAAGAGCATGCCACCCAGGGGGAAAACTGGGGTCTGGCCCTAAGAAGAAACCATCAGCACCTGAGACTGGCTCTGAGTGTCCATAGGAGAGCAAAAATGCTCTAGGTGCAATCAGGGAAAGCTACCTGGAAGAGATGCAATCAGGGAAAGCTTCCTGGAAGACGTGACCCACAATCATGTTAGGATTTAAACAAGGTAGGCTCCAGACTAAGCATAGGATGGCAGGGGTGGAGTGGGGAGGAATGTATAAGGAAGGAGACACTGGGCTTCCCATTCTCCCTGATCTTGCTCCTATCCCCCAACTTTGCCTTTGTTCCAAGCATACCTACAGGCAGAGCTTATGCCCCCTGGTAGCTCTCAGGGCTCAGAACGGTTGCTGACCTCTGCATTTGATCATGGGGCACCTTACTTGGTATTTAAGTGACACATACTTGTGCAATACAAACACATTTTTATCTAGCAAGGACTGAGTCAATAAAATAACTGAGTCAATAAAATGTTGATTGTGCAATCAAACATTTGCACAATACTCTGTGGGTTTTCCAAGCAGTTACATGATAGTTATTTCTTCCGATTTTCGCATAATTTGTGTGCTCAGAGAAGCCCTGTGACCTGGTTGAATTTAGTACCTAGTGAAAGGTGAGGCTGGGACCCTATGACCTCCACCATTTTTGAGAACAGAAGCACAGTTGAGCAGCTGGTGCTTAGCATTTGGGAAAAAGACCCGTGGATGGTGACTGGCAGACTGGCCCTTTTACGAAGGACTCTCTGATCATATGATTTCCCTGAGGAACTTGTTACAAATACAGGTTTCCAGCACCTACCCAAGACCTACTGAATCCAGATTTCCAAGAGGAAGGACTTAGGAATTGTATTTTACCAGAGATGCAGCATGTTGCCAGGTCAGCATACCTGGGTTTCAATCCTAGACCCACCACTTCCTGGTGTGTCCCGGGGCAAAGTTCTCCCCATCTCTGAGCCTCGATCCCTCTTCAAAATGGCGATCCTGGCTGGTCCCACCTCTGAGTCCCTGAGGGAGGCTTCCCAAGACGGCTCCTTCTCCTTCATGGGGTAGGGGTGGGGGTGGGGAGGGAGGGGAACAATAAAGTTCAGGGATTGGGTCACCCAAAGCTCGAAATGTCACCCTTTTCTCTTGCTCCTGAGAAGAAGGGACTATGTGGTTCCCTCTCTATTCTGCTCACTGTGGGTTGTGACCCTCCTGTGGGGTAAGACGTACAGAGCATGAGCTCTGGGCAGCCACCACTAAATCAAATTTCTGTGTTTCCTAATATTCCCTTCACCTTCTGATCCTGTTTCTCACCTGTACGGTGGGGCTCTCATCAAGGGAAACCAACGTGAATGCAGCATGAAGGGCACACAGAGGAAGCCCACCGTCTATGGGGACTTTATCATTGTTATATCATTTAACAAATACTTACTGAGCACCTACTATGTGCCAGGGACTCTCCTAGATCCCTGCGTGTGTGGAGTCAACATTCTAGTTACAATCTCATGGGTGGAGATGGACAGATAATGAACATGATACATGTTTGATATCTAAACAGTAAAAACACTGCACAGATTTGATATTTAAGTAACAAAGACAAGGAGTGTCTGGCTGGCTCAGTTGGTAGAGCGTGTGACTCTTGATCGCATGAGTTCAAGCCCCATGTTGGGCATGGAGCCTACTTAATTAAAAACAAACAAACAAATAACAAAGACAGTAAATAGGTATAACTGAAGTAAACAACAAATGTGGTAGTTGTTTAAATAGTAAACACAATAGATGTTTATTGTTTAAATAATAACTACAGTGTGTAGCATTAATTAAAATGACAAACATGGGGTGGTAGAGGGTACCTGGGTACTGGTACCTGGGCCACTCAGCTGCACGAGCATCCCACCCCTGATTTCCGCTCAGGGCATGATCCCAGGGTCAGGAATTGAGCCTCTGCTTGGGATTCTCTCCCGTCTCCCCCCTGCCCCTCTCTCTCTCAGATAAAAATAAAAAGTAAAAAAAAAAAAAAAAAGATGGGAATGACAAGAACCACCCTGGACTTGAGTCCGAAGAGGAAAAGGTTCTTGACTTCGCAGATGTAGAGCTAGGGCATTTTTAATTTATAAAATGTACTCCATTCTCACCTCCTAAAGGAGGCCCTCCCAGAACCCCAGACCCTCTTTCCTTTGAAATTCTGTGACTGTAACAGCCCCTACCTTTCCCATGGAAACTCACCTGATCTGGCTGACATGATCTGAGGGCTGAAGCTAAGGCGTGCTCAGGGTATTCGTTTAATGCTGTAATCTCTGCAGTAACCCCAGGAGGTCACTTCTCATGCCATCTTTTTTTCCCCAAATGTTTATTTTGGAGAGAAAGCACAAGTGGAGGAGCAGAGAGAGAGAGAGGGACAGAAGATCTGAAATGGGCTCTGTGCTGACAGTAGTGAGCTCCAACTCATGAACCTTGAGATCATGACCTGAGCTGAAGTCAGACACTCAACTGACGGAGCCACTCAGGCGCCCCCCTCACCCCATCCCTCATACCATTTTACAGTGGAGGAAGTGGAAGCTGTTGACCCATTGCCCAGGTCACACAGCCAGAGAGGATGGAATTAGGGTGTGAGCCCGGCCCCCCAGTGCTTCTGTAGGGGTGACCGCTATTCCACTTGTCTGCCTCCCAAACTCCAGGAGGGCAGGGCTCCTTCTCAGCCTCTGAGGTCTCACAAATAAGGGGCTTGCTGGGGGTTATGTTAGAAGCTGGTAGTTAGGGTGACCAACCGTTTTGGTCTGCCTGGGACCACCCCGGTTTGGGCATCCTGGAGAGCTCCACAGTCCTAGCCAATGGGGACAATTGGTCACCTATAAGCAGACCCCAGGCAGCCTCCTGTCCTGCCCCCAGGCCCCCATGCCAGAGCTCAGGCTGTCTTTTATGAAAGGAAACTGCTTAGCTCATGCCTCACATTTTAGGCAAGTCTAAGTTGCTTAAAGTCCTCTAGTGTAACTGGGAGGGTTTAGGACACTCCCAGACACACCAGTGGAAGACACACTTGTCTCTCTGACAAGAAGCCTTAAAGATGTATCTAGCCTCTGACCAGGAATGCCACTTCTATGAGTTTCTCCCAAGAACAAGACAAAAATATGGACAGTGATTTTTCTTTTGACGGTGATTTCTGAACAAAGATATTCCCAGCAGAGCCGGTTATACAAAAACTTGAAGGAGTGAAAACAGAATATCATGCAACTAAGAAAACAAAATCATATCACCAATTTAACAACAGGAAGACACTATACTTTAAAAATTTTTTTAAATGTTTATTTATTTTTGAAAGAGAGACAGAGCACTAGTGGGGGAAGGGCAGAGAGAGAGAGGAAGACACAGAATCTGAAGCAGAGAGGAAGACACAGAATCCGAAGCAGGCTCCAGGCTCCGAGCTGTCAGCACAGAGCTGGATGTGGGGCTCAAACCCACAGACTGCAAGATCATGACCTGAGCAGAAGTCAGATGCCAAACCGGCTGAGCTACCCAGGCGCCCTATGAAGCACTATTTTAAATAGAAAATAAAACATAAAACTATCTAAACGTGGCATGAACCCAATTTTATTTTGAAGCACTTGGCTGGCTTGGTTGGAAGAGCAGGCAACTCTTAATCTCTAGGTCGTGAGTTTGAGCCCCACGCTGTGTGTAGAGAAAACTTAATGAATCAAAAACTTAAAAAAAAAATGCAATGTATACAATCTAAGTTTAGATTTATACTTTGATGGATGATTAAAGGAGATGTGGTATATAAATACAATGGAATATTATTCAGCCATAAAAAGAAAATATTCTGCCATTTTGACAACACGGATGGAACTTAAAGGCATTATGCTAAGTGAAATGTGAGGCAGAGAAAGACAAATACTGTGTGACCTCACTTATATTTAGAAACTAAAATAAGCCAACTCCTAGAAACAGAGAGTAGATGGTGGTTGCCAGGGGCTGGGAGATGAAGCAAAACGTGGAGGTGTTGGTCAAAGGGCACAAGTTTCCAGATCTAAAATGAGTAAGTTCTGACATAATAGTCAGCATGGTGACTATAGTTAACAATACTGTAAAGTAGCTAAGAGAGTAGATCTTAAATGTTCTTATTACACACATATGTGATATTTCTTATCACAAATGACAAAATTTGTCATTATATGAGGTGATGGATGTGTTAACTAATCTACTTGTGGTAATCACTTCCTGATATATACATGGGTCAAATCATCACGTTTGCACACTTTAAAATTACACAGTATTATATGTCAACTGTACATCAATAAAGCTGGAAAAAATTATATGTATGCACAGAAAAAAGGCTGAGAAAATACTTCAGAATGTTCACAGTGCTTTTCTTTGCCTTTAGGGTGATTTTAATTTTCTTCTTTACATTTTCCTCAAATACAAACCTAGTTCAGTGAGTAAATATCATCAGAAAGCCAATAATTAAAAAGCATACTGCATAAAATTGCTCTTTATTGAGCTGTTCTCACTCTGCCCGACCTCCTTTCTCAGCTGGCGTGAATTAGTTGAGAGAGCACTGGATTGGGAGTCAGAGGAAGCCTCCTACCCAGCACTTGCTTACTTCTGGTTCCTCTCCTTGGGATGTTGCTTACTCCCTGCATAAAATGCCCAGCTCAATTGTCACTTCCTTTGATGACCATGTCTCTGCTACCCATCACCCACCACTCTGCTGGCCTGCTGTTTATTTACATGCCTGCCTATTCCTTTTATGGGCTCATTTTCTATTTCTATAACAAGACTGGTGACTTGGAGCTGTCTTACTCTCCCCCAGGGCTGGCTGCAATGCTGAAGGGAACCACATGAGGGCGCCAGAACCACACTGGTGACATCCTGCCACCCAGGCCGACCAAGGCCCCTTCAAAATTTTCTCCTAGAGAGGACACAATCACGGCAGGTCTAGGATGCTCCCAGTCAGGAGGGAATTGGATTATAAACTCTGTCCGAGAGGAATCCCCACCCCCACCTCAGTCTTCCCAGAGTCACACTGACCAAGGTGACCCTCTGAACTGGTCCCCCTTAAGAACCTGAGGCATGTTGAGATGGAATTGCTGTGTAACTTTGAGCAAGTCCCTGTCCCTCTCTGGGCCCCCATTTCCAGCCTGCACTGTTGGATTTCTGTGCAGGGATGCCGTGGGGCAGGCATCTGACTGTTCACTGCTTCCTGTCGACTATGGTTGAAGATGTTTCCTGTGCCCAGCTTCCTGCTTCAGGTCACCAGCCTGCCATAGACCCTTTTGTATACTCATTGTTAAGTTGAACTGAAACAGAAATAAAACCCTCCGTAGAACATAAAACTGATTAGAGACGACCACCAGAGATGTTTTCTTCTTGCCCTTCAGGAAATTCCTGGTTGCAGAGCACTTGACATTGCCCTTGCCCCGGTCCTGGGTATGTGTGTATGTGGTGTGGTCATGGGGCGTGCTCTGAGGGGCTTGGGACCGGGAGTTGGAGGAGTGGCTTTGGGGTCACTGGAATATGGAAGGGGAGAAAAGAACTAAAGCTTGAGTCCTGGGAGCAGTGGGGGAGGAAGGGGCCCGCTGCGGGGCAGAAGGCCACGTTCTTGGGAGAGAGGAGATAGGAGAGGCAGGGAGTTCCTCCATGGTGAGGTGGGGGTCAGGGGTCACTCCACAGCAGGCTTCCTGGAGTGCTGGGAGGACCCAGTGCAAACTCAGGTGCTGATCTGTGTGTGAGGGTGGGCCTGGGCTGCAGGCCCTCCCGCACCCTTCCTACCTCAGGCTCCAGGATGATGGCATCACGACGACAGGGGGAGGGCAAGTGATGGCGACCCTGTGCCTCTGCTTTGGTAATCGCCCCTCCAGAAAACAGGCATCCAGCACCTCCCTAAGTCCTCAGGGAATTGCTTCCTGGCTGGAGAAGATGAAAACCCCTCCTCTTGCCCTGCTCTGTTCTTTTGCCTCCATAGGATGAAGCCCCTGGAGACCCAGCAGCCTTGCCATTTCCACCTTGCCATACCTGTGCCACTCGCCCTGATGAACCCAGCGCCTTTACTCTGCCTGGACCACCCGGCCTTCATCCTTCAAGGCCCTTTTCCTGAGCACAGCAGGCAGATTCAATTCTCCCATCTGGGCCCCCTCAGCCTCTGCCACCCTCCCCACCCCAATTCCACCACGTGAGGCTACCTGGAAACTTCCTGAGGACAGGGCCTGGGTCTTGTTCTCCTGTGTATCCACCAGGTCTGAGGACCAGGAGGCACTCAACAAATGTTTGCTGAACAAATTAATTTGTTTTCATTTAACGAACTCATTAGAGTTCTATCTTCCTCTTAATTAGGAAGCAGGAGGTTCCGTTTCTCCTGTAACAATCCACTGTAGAGGGATGATGGCAGAACCTCAGCCTCTGTAAACAAAAAGCAATCAAACTAGATTTCACAGTTGCATTTTAAAGAAATAACACGTGGTGCTCAATGAGGTACATTTCAACAAGACGACTGCATGTTAAAAGCTGCACATTAAATATGCATCATCACACAGCTTATCACACAGAATCAGAGCTTTACAGGACACTTTTCTAGCAATAGGCGGCTGGCATGGGCTCTTGGCAGTGACACAGCTCTGAAGTGAGGGGAAGGATAGGCTGGGGGCTGCTACCTGTGCCCGGGGGACACCTTGAGCAGGTCTCTGTGGGGTTCTGGAAGCTGCTCCTACAGCTAAGGTTCTGGACTGTCCTGGCTCCCTCTGGACAACGTGGCCCATGTGGTCTTTGCTGGTAACCAATTCTGGAAGGGTGAAGAGACAGACGTGGCAGCTGGCTGGCTGGCCGCCTGATCCAGCCAGGATGCTTCATGGGCACCCACAGGCCAACTCCAAATGCCAGCCTGCCCCGTCTGCCGGCTTTCGGCACACACCGTTCCTTGAGTCTGTGAGAGTGAATGGTAAGCCTGACCAGCTGCCCCTGCTAGGCCCTTGGTCAAGTGACATCAAGCACTTTTGAGAGAGTGTCCTGGAGAGCGGGTCAGAGCTTGCAGTTAAAATCTTAAAGGGCAGGGAGCAACTTAGGTGGCTCAGTGGGTTAGGTGGCCAGCTCTTCATTTGTGCTCAGGTCACGACCTTGTAGTTCTGAGTTCGAGCCCCATGTTGAGCTCTGTGCTGACAGCACAAAGTGTGCTTGGTATTCTTTCTCTCTCTCTCTTTGCCCCTCCCCTGCTCCCTTGATCTCTCTATCTCAAGAATAAACATTAAAAAAAATTTTTTTTAAATCTTAAAAGGGGAACCTCCAGGTCCTGTGACTGCAGTAGAAGCAGAATGCCTGCCATAGGCTCTCCCTGCTGACATGAGGCGCTTGGTGAAAGCTAGGTCAGGATCCCCCTCCACTCGCTCACTGGCCACAGAGGGGCACCAGCCCCGAGCTGCTCTGCGAGGATCCACAGCTCTCCTTGGATTGGCCCAGCCTTCCTGAGGACCCAGGCCCTTTCACCACTCTCCTTAGAAAGGAGAACCTTTCTCCTGACAAGCAGGTGGGCTCTCTCTCCCCACAAAGCCTCTTTTCTTTCTGTGGCCACCATCTTGTTGGGGAGGGGGGTTTGCCAAAAAGGTCCTTGACTCCTCAGGGCTCAAGGACAGAGCTGCTGAAGTGGTTGGGGCATTATGGTCAATAATGAAGCCAGCAAAGAAGGGAAAGAAAGGGAAAAAAAAACACTCAAGAAAACAGTCCAGTGGCTCTGAGCAACCGGGGCCTGTTAGTGGCTGGAGGCTCTGTTGAAACAAAATGCTGAGAGCAAGATATTGTGTAGCAGGGAGCTTTTTTTCCTCTCAAAGAAACCCAGCTCATTTTTTCCATTAATTGGCAGCAGATGAAAAAAAAAAAAAAAGCCAAAACAAAAACCAAACCAATGCCAGTAACCTGAATGTGAGTGTTTCTGAAAGGGAAAAGCCATTTCAATTGTTAGATATCCAAGAAAACATGAATACACACCGACAGAGGAAACGGTCACAATTAGAGGAAGAAGAGGGAGAGGTTCGTAAAATTAAGGCAAAAATTCCTTTCAGCAGCTCCCATCCTGTAAGCTGGCTCCTCAGCCGGCCTCTGTCCCTGAGGGCAGCTGGAGGTTGGGCCTCATGGGGAAACTTCAGGAAGATGGAGGGAAGGCCCAGGAATCCCTTAAAAGAGCAAAAGCAACAGCAAAGCAACCTAGTTCCTCCGCAGACAGGCACAGAGCCTTTCCAGAGGAGGAACGTGTGGTGGAAGATTGTCTCCTGAGGAGGCTCCCAGCTCCAGGGCGGTCCCAGCCTGCAGCCTTGGAAATGCAAGTGCCCCAGGGGCATCTGGGCTTGCTGGTGGGGGCCATTCCCACACCCCCAACCTCTAAGTGGATCCTTGGGATCCAGTCTCCTTTGGCACTTCTGTTTGGACAAGTGCCAATTCCTCACTCATTTTCTCATTCACAAAAAAAAAGGGGGGGGGTGGGGAGGGTGATGTGAATCACTCCAGGTACTCTCTTGCCTCAAAGGACATTTGGGAAAATGCAAAACAGGCCAAAGGTAAGAACTGAGTCTTCGTAGCCAGACCCAGGCCATGGCCTAAGCGGTAATCATGAGGCAGCTCAGCCTGTGGGATCTGCAGGTCGGGGAGGGGTGGGAGGAATGACCTGAGGTGGACTGAGCAGAAAGACCGGTTGCCAAGGAAACAGCTTTGGCCACAAACCTGGGAAATCCACAGCAGCACCCTTAAGAGGCACAGCTTTTAGTCCCGCTCTTGCTGGTTTGACAGGAAGTAGCCACAAGTCCTTTTTCTTCACTGGGGCTCTAAGACCACCTCTGAATAGTGAGCCTGAAGCATCTCTGGAGCCTGGGCAGTGCTGAATGTCTAGAACTGCTGGTGATGTCGGAACTCGGCCCCTTGTGCTGGGGATGACAGTCACCAAGCTTCTACTCCACTCAGACCAGCTGGGCAGGCCGGAAGACGTGTGCTTGGTGAAGTCATTGAAAATCGGGCCGTATTTGGATCCTTGCACCTCCTTCAGTAGATGGAAGCCGTATCTGTCATGCTGCTGGGTGGGATTCTTCTAGGCCTTCCACCAGCATTTGACCATAGCGCAGTGGTGGGTGAGTGGGAGAGAAATGAGGGGGGACCAAGTAAGAGCAACGTCACAGCCTTAGGAGTCTGCCCTGAAGGGGTGGTGAGAATCCCTGCTCCAGTCGAGGACAGAGGCAAGATAGAGGTGAACTGTGGGAATGTGTGTGTCATCTGTGGGGAAGCAGTGTGCATGACCAAGAGAGCTCCATGTCCCTTGAGAGGTTAGGACTTGTCTTCCCTCAGGAGCAGGGTAACAGTGAGGCCATGGAGAGCCAAAGCACTGGCCCTGGAGCCTGCCAATCTGGACCCAAGAGCCTCTTTTGCTTATGCGCTACGTGACATTGCACGGATTACTTTCCCTCTCTGTGCTGCCCTTTCCCCACATTAAATGCCTCACAGGGCAGTGCTGACCAGATAATGGAGAGCCCTTTGTAGACTGCTGGGTGCTGTGTACAGACTTGGCATCACCCGGCTGCTGTAGGCAGAAGGGGACAGCGTGGCTGGTGGGTCAGCACTTGGGGCTACTGTTGCTGGAGCCTGAATGCAGGGCCTTGCTGCACGGTCCTGAGGTTGGCTTTTAGGGGGGCAAAGAAAACGCCTCTGCTTCCTTCTCTCCCTGGGGCCTGTCAGACCACACATGCCCAGAGACACACCTCGCTCTGGGAATAAAACCAGCAGGTTATCACTGCCCTCCTCAGAGACCCTCTGTGGTACACACACATATATAAAAAAAGGGATAAGAATATATATTAAATGACTATTTTATTTACACTCCCTATTCATAAATAGTTGAATCCTCTTTGTGACTGCACAATGATTCCTTAAAGGTCTCCTAATGATTACACTGAGTGACTAACAGTGGGTTAGTGGGCTTACTCACATCCGTGTGGGACCGTGTTCTCTCATGTAAGTGCTCGCATTCACACATACATGTGCACCAGAGGGAAAGCTGAACTCCTGGGGCCTTCTGGGCTCTCAGAGCACCCCCATTTGTCTCCCAGCACCAGCGGGGGCCCTGGTGGGAAAACTGCAGCGCCCTCACCCCACCCCCACAGGTGTGAATTCGTGACAGCTGGAGAACAAAGAGCTGCAACCCAGGGCGCTCCCGCTCCGCCCCTCGCCCCTCCGGAGCTGCTCTCCTTTGTTCATCCTGGAAGGCTTCTCTTTGGATTTGCAAATATTTTAATTCACAGAAACTCAAGTAGGGGGTGGGGCTGGGGGCTGGGGTGGCGTGTTGGCTGTCCTTCAGTCTTTATCCAGGCTTTCTCCAGCCCCCCGTTAAGTGGCGACAGCATTCTAGAGACATGCAGTGGTGTGCTAGTACCATACACATGACACAAACTGGACCCGGCCTGCAACAGTGGCCGGGCTGGTGGGCGAGGGGCCTCTGGCTCCTCCAAGTCTGATCCCTGTCACAGAGCAGGGTGGGGCTTGCCTGCTCAGAGGGTCCGCACAGCCACTGGGTAGAGGAGAGACAAGTGCTCAGCCCCTTTGATGGGCAACTTTCTGGTGGTATAGTAGTGGATGACTTCTGGGACACTGTCGAACGGGGGGCTGTTCTGACCCAGAACGTACTTCTCTTTGGTTTTGGCCAGTTTCATGTGCATAAAGCCCTGGTTGCTCCTGTGAACAAAACAGAGGTTATTATTAGGATCTGCAGAGTAACATCGGCTGAAACAGCCATGCTGCTCTGGCCCGACTGAAAAGCAGCTGCACTCCAGGGCTCCCCCAAGCCCAGCAGAGACCAGGAACCAGTAGCAAACACTGCTGGAGAGTCTCTTGGATCTTGAGAGCTTCCGGAGGCTTCCTCATGAAAACAAGCCCCCAGACTTGGCTCCTCCTCCTATTGCTGACACAGACAAGTTGTTAAGCGTGCCAGTTCCCTGACAAGTGTGCAGGACAGGTCTCATCACCCCAGTTTACAGATGAGGAAACAGAGTGTAGCAGGAATGACAGATGGGCTCTCCCTTCCATACGGTCACTAGGAGGTGACTGCCCAGTCAGGGACTACATCTCCCAGCCTCCCTTGCTGCCTCTGTAAACATGTGACTAGTTTGAGCCAATGGAATGTGAGGAGAAATGGGTGTTCTTCCCCAGATCTGCCCCCATGCAGGCACTCTCTTCTCTGTGCGTCTTCCTTCTGTTCTGTGAACTCTGCCTCTTCCTCCTCTAAGGCTCAACCTGAGTGTTTCTTCTGCCAGGAAGTCTTCCAGGCTCCCACAAGCACAGCTCCTTCCTTCCTCTGACTGCCCCCAGCATACTCATGTCTCTATCAACACTTGCTTCCTTGAATTGCAATTACTTCGCTATTTTCCCAATTCCCCTGAGAGCTCCACAGAACAGGGCCCACTCTCCAGGCACATCATGCGGGGCATCTGCTGAAAACGGTAATGGGTGGGGCCCTCAGAGGTCATAGTAGAAGTCTGTGCCCCGTGCCCCTTGCAGCTTGCCAGCTACCCTGTATGTACTGGCTGGGGCACAGCTCTCAGATGGCAGTGGCCCCGCTGCTTCCACATGGGCCTAGCAGACCCCTCCCACCTTCCACCCAGGTTTCTGGCCACATTGGATCACTCACTCCTCTGTGCATCTGCCTTTGCCCTGCCTACTCAGCTCTAAGCCTGGCCTTTGATGATTTTGCTGCCATACCTGCAAATGCTCGGTTTCTAAAGCACAGTGCAATTTACCTCACGTTTGTCACTTAGTGAGAAAGCTGGGACTCTGACCTCCTGCTCTAGAGCCTGTCCCTTGGCACTGGCAACTTGTGACCAGCCCTAGCCGCCTTGCTTCCGGGACACCAAGGCCCAGCCCCAGCGAGACTGAGCTCCATGTGAATACAAATTTGCAACCTTCGAGCTTGAGCTCTTCTCGCTCCAGCTGCTCCCACAGGGGCACTCGAGGGCTTAACACATCTCTCCCAGTCAGGACGGGGCTCCCCACGCTCACCAACACCCACTCTATTAATGCATCAATTTGGACTCCAGGACCATTTTCAAATGGCAGAGCAAATGCTTAATGAAGTGCAGGCACTGAGCGATACATCTGCTCATAATAATGTATTTAGAGATGTCACCCTCAGCTTAAAGGAAATCGTTTGGAGAGCAATTATGTTTCTAGAGAGAATAATTCCTGTAAAGAACTGAAATTTAAATCAAGATTTTTTAAGGCTGACAATGTTCTAATTACAGAGCCTGTGGCAAGTTCTGCTCCTCAGTGAAGGGTCATTTCATCAGAGAATTGCCTCCACACATCTGAGAAGCAGGAGGCGCACTTGCTTAAGCTGTTAGAAAGGAAATGGTGTGTGCAGTAAGTGAGAAAATGTACAACCCCATTTAAGCGGAGCCTGGCTACCCACCACACTGGAGAGAGCACAAATCTGTGCCGGCCTGGATAGGGTGCAAACTGCTTGAATGAAGTGCTGAGATTGTGTGGCTAAGGAAACTGGGACTAGTTAAAAAGCTCTGACTGGACAAGGGGTGGGGGTTGGGGAGGGAGCAACCGGCTGGAGCTGCAGGTGAATGATGGAACAGAGGGTGCGTAGCCTCGGAGAGTCATGCCCTGCTTTGTGAGTGAGTGGAGTGGGGTGATGTTTTGGGTGCCAGACCACCTGGGCCTGAATGACTGTCACAGACCCATGGTCTGGGGTGCAGAGCATACGATGTGGAAGACTGGATCACAGCAGCTATTGCTGTGAGCCAGACCAGAATGCCAAAGCCATGCTGGCAACACAGGAAGGAAGTTGCAGGAGGAGCTGATTTAATTTTTAAGGAGGCGAAGAGAAGTAACTCATATGGTTTAATGGGACGTTTTTATAGTGGTTGTTCTTAAAACAACCAGCAAGGGAAGTGGGCAGGGATGGTGAGAACAACTGACAGGGCCAGAGGGAGAGAAGGCCCTTCTGTTCCCAGGCCACAGGCTCAGAATGGCCACCAGGTTATTAGAAACTTCATGTTGATGGCTCCCCCTCAAATGACACAGGTGAGGCAGAGCAGCTGTTAGCACCTCCCCCAGGTGCCTCCGGCACACGTATTTCAGTAACGCAAGTTTATAACTGTGAGCTAGGCTGTGCTGAGGAGGGCAGGCCAGTCACAAAATCCAGACTATGGCAGAGAACTCAGTCCAATGACCACCGCCCCCCCCCATGGGGTGACCATCGCCTGGCAGAGGGATAAAGGCCCTCGAGCTGGTTCCCACAGCAGGAGTCCCCTGTGGGAGTGACCCTTCTTCCACCCCCTCACCCCCAGGCTCAAGCACTGCACCCCGTGGTCCTCTGGAGCTGAGGTGGACCTTTGGCTGTGCTAGGTTCTGTTCTTGGCTCCACTGGATCTGTGAGGAGGCTAACTGGATGACCCCTGATGGTGCTTCTGTGCCTAAGGTCCTGGATTCCGTGTGTATAGGCATATGCTGTTGCCCATTCATGAGAGCTTCCTGCAGGAAGGGGCCTGGAGGCAGCCTCATGCCCCATTCCGCTGCTGCCCACAGCTCCAGTCTTAATTCTCACAGGGCACTGGCCCTAATGGTCTTCACGGCCAATGTTTCCTGAGTACTTCCTGTGACCCAGGCTGTGTGCCAAGCCCTGAGGCTCAGTCAGGTGGCCAATGCAGGGTCACACAGCAATCAGCAGTGGTGCTGCTTCCCTCCCTGGTGGGCCTTTCCCAGGGTCCATGCTCCTGACCTCAGTACCATCCAGCTCCAGGAGAGGATCCAACTTAGCCCTCAACACTCCATATGAGACTAGGCAAGGTGGCAGGGGAGAGATGTTAGACCCTGTGCAAGGGACTGTTTGACTCTGGCCTCAGTCCCCAGGTGCTTACCCCACAGGGCTGGCATGGAAAGGTCATCTCAGGCATTGGGGATGGCCTGTCCTGACTGGCAAAGGCCCCGGCTATGGAGACCCATCACATGGCGTTGGCAGGCCCTGAGAGGTGAGCTTGCTTTTTAAAAACAATCTGTCAAACTCTGACTCATGAACAGGGTCAGGTAAAACCTCGTCAACACACACCTAAGAGATGTGTTGTAATCATATATCCGTAGCGGTCACAAGATCCCCATGAGTGAGATGCTACCTTACAACAGCTGAAGATTGAAAAACAGCTGTGAAAGGATGGCTTTAATGACTCCCAACTCAATACAGAAGACATCTAGCCTAAGAAGAGAAAAAAATTAGAATTTATAGTGAGAAAAGAGTGCCTCAGATAACCAGCATACCCAGGGATGCTGTAGGTACTCTGGACAGAGCTGCTCTTAGGGGTGTCTTGGAAACTGAGGTGGGAGAGAGCAACATTCTGGGCCAAGGCACACTGCAAGGTGAGCTTTGCCTGCAGACAGGACCAGGTGGGCCAGGTCCCTCGCCATCACCGCTTCTGGGAGGGCCTCAGTCCCCAAAGAGCTTGGACAGGCTGCTGGCCCCCGGCAGGCTCCTGTGTCAGCCCTGTCTCCTTTGATAGGACATCTTGCCAGAGCAAAGTCACAATTAAGGGTGTCTCCGGTGGGTGACCTGTCTAATGAGTCATGTAAGGCTGGCGGAGGCTGGGGGTGCTGGGACTGTCATTGCGTTTAGATCGCTCATTATCATCACAAAAAGCACCTCCTCATCACCAGGACTATCAAACGTGCCTGGCGTGCCGGGCCTAATAACAGGCCCTACCTCGTCTCATAATCATGGGCTTTAATAAAACATCACTCAGCCCGCAGCTGCCGGCCCAAGCAGGGTACAAGGCCTCACCTCTTGCTTTTAGACCTAATTGCTTGATGCATATTTCATGAAGAATCCTGAGTAATAGTTATGTTAAATCGCTCCTTTTCATGATGAAATGACTTAAAAATACTTGCATATAATATTTATGCAGGAGAAGGCAAGGAAATTGCCTTTGGGGACTATCATGTAGGACCTGGTTACAGGAATCCACACACAGCAAGGATCTCTGGTCTGCCTCTACTGAAAGGTGGCTGGGGAACTGCTCTCTTGCTGGAGATCTTCCAGAACACGGTCTCTCGGCTCAACACCATCCAGGACTCCCCATGGCCACTGCACAATGAATGACACCTGCACTGTTCAAACTCCACTGTGCACCAGGCAGGGAGCTGAGCTGTTGCTACGTATTCTCACATGGAAGGCCACAACAATGCTGCTAAGTTGGCATAACTACTACTGATTACGGATGGGAAACTGATGCTAGGGAGGTTGTGTGCCAAGTCCCATAGTACATGGCGAGGCTAGGATTTCACTATGGCAGTCTGATTCCACAGCCTCATTTTCCCCTGCTCAGCCACCTATCAGATGAATACAGGCATCTAGGTGGGCCTTTGGATTCTTTCTGTCCTGGGATGTGGCTTCCTTACAGCTCTGTGAGTTCCCGAGGTCAAGGATCCCATCTGTTCAGGGGCACCTGGGTGCCTCAGTCAGTTAAGCATCCAGCTCTTGATCTTGGCTCTGGTCATGATTTCACGGGTTCTTGAGTTCCCCTGCATCAGGCTACATGATGTCAGTGTGGAACCTGCTCAGGATTCTCTCTCTCTGTCCCTCCCCTGCTCATGCTTTCTGTCTCTCAGAATAAATAAACTTGAAGGAAAAAAAAAAAGAATCCTGTCTGTTCATTGTCATGTTTCTCAGCAGGCCAAGCCTGATTTCCACTGGGCCCTCAGCATAAGACTGGCCCATAGCTGGGCACTTGGTCCATTATGTCCATCGTCCATCCATCCACCTGCTATCTGGTGAGGGCCTGCCCTGAGTAACCGTGAGGCTCCACATATCCTCCTGTCTGGTCTATAAGCTCTTAAGGGGGCTGGTGGCTGTTGCACCCTGTCCCTTAGTGTGGCCCAGCCAGGGTAGAAGCCACCTCCTCCAAGGCCAGATACAGCAGCTGCTCTGTCTGGATAGCCTTGGTCCTAGCACAGCCAGTGAGGACCAGCTAAGCAAGGTTAGTGAGTGGCAGAGTCATGAGGAACACCCAGAGGGTCACCCCTTTAGGGGATACAAAGTTGTGCACCTTTCAAGTCAGAAAGAGAAGTCTTGCCTGAGGGGGGTCACAAGGAAGAATGGGTCAAGCCCCTCTTTCCTTGGATTTCTAGAAGAAACCCTTGCTGGGGCGACTGAACCAGTCAATGTCCCCTGCCCAGGCCTAGAGATATGAAACACAAATATGAGACAAGTTCCCTCATAGAGCCATGGACTTCCTGAGCATCTGAAGTGTCCTCAGCAGCTGGCTGCAGGATGATTCTCAGGGGACAAAGTGTCACAGTTCCCCCACCCTCCGTGAACACAAGAACGCCATCCTGAGAGCCCAGCCCTCTGTGGGGGTGCAGATGGACACAGATGTTTGTGCTGTCAGTGCAGGGGTAGGTGCAGTTCTAGGCCTGGCCCTTACCCTGACCTGTCATGACCCTGGGACCAGGCATCCCCAGGGAGCTGGCCTGAAGGTTGTCCATGGCAAGACACCTCCTACCTTCATGGCCACCTAGGTTCCCACCAAAAATGTTGTTCCTGGCTAACTCTCCCCACAGTTGGCAATGCTGCCTATGCAAGCCAATGGCTCTGTGATTCAGAATGTCTGCTTCCCTCCTGCCTTCTCTTTGACCTCTAGTGAAATGGGATATTTGGCTAGAGAGAAAACTCTCCTCACCGTGCCTGTGAGCAATGCGTAGGCACCCCAGAAATATTCATGAGTGCCTATAAGAAGCATGATGTGAGAGCCCTGGGCCTACTTTGGGAGCTTCCTGAAAAGGGTCCAGGAGCCTGGGACAAAAAGATGTACAACAGTAATAGGCACCACGCTTGGCCCATGACTGGACCAACCTGTGGCTTCACAAAGGCGTTGGGAGGGCTGGAGGGAGCAGCAACTTGTTTTGGGTGTGTGCTGGGGTTCTGCCACTGCCATGCGTGGAGACAGAGATATGGAGGTCCCCTCCCACTGAGATGGTCTAGGAGTCCAGGGAGCTGGAGCAAGGGACTCAGAAGTTCACATGGCACATACCTGCGTGCCGCCCGCTTCTGAAACAGCCTTCACAACGATAAACCAAAGATGCATATGCCGAGTTATTGCGAACAAATGTCTACATGTAAGCACTGCTGAGCCAAACGACTTGATTTACAACCAAATAATTGGACTTTCAATAAACGCATCAGCAGCGATTAGTCTTCCTGAGACAGTCGGGCATTTCTCAAGCTCTAAGTTGGCGGCTTGGGGTGAGGGCCTTCAGTAAATCACGACAAAATGCCATCTTCCAGGCAGAAGGCAAGCTGGCAGATGCCTCTCCCAGCAAACATGGAGCGGCATAAGGTTTGTTTTGTGCCCCACAGAGCAGCAAGTAAGTCAAAATGAATCCATTTTAGGCAATTTTCTCAGGAAAGGCTAACAAACTTTTAGACAGGAGGATTTTAATGATTAAGGCTGACAGCAGAGCGAACCTCCCATTACTGAAATCGTGAAGGCAGAAGGTAATGATGCTTGGGGGCCAGCCTGGATGACTTTTGCAGTCCCCTTGTTTGGAATTCCCATCAGTCCTTAGGCTCAGCCAGTGCACAGGAAAACTGCAAGGGGCGGGGTGGAGTGGGGGCATGTGAAATGTTGTCAGGGCTTTGTGAAGAGGCAAGAGGGTCCAGTGTGTTGTTTTATTTCCCCCTTTACTTCTAATCAGGACCCTTCTGGGAAAGCGAATGAGTTTTGTGTTTAGGACAGGTGGGGGCTGGCGGCAGTGGCCAGACTGAAGTTAGATGCCTGAGTTCAAATCTGATCCCCCTGATGATGTCATTGGCTGGGCACCAGCCTGGGTCCCTGGGTCTCAGTGTCTCTCATTTGGAAAAGGTGGAGGGGGTCCCTCCAGCACTAAAATTCTCAAGCCAAGGAGGGACATCCCAAGGGGGTTAGGGGCTACCCCAGCACCAGCCAGGAGCACTAGGGCAGGGCAGGATGGCTATCCTCAGTGCAGGAAGAAAGACAAGTAGGGCGATGGGTGCAGGAGATCCCCAGGCTTAGGGACACCACAATGGTATGCCAGCAGATGGACAGAACGCATCCAGGCCCAGAGTGGTCTCCATGTACTGGGACAATCTCTTCCCAGCCCATACGCTCCTTGGAGCAGTGTTTCCCCATGGGGAAGAGTCGATCCCTGCTGGGGGGTCTTCAGCAGTGCCTGGGAACTCAGGTGCTATTCGCATGTAGGCGGAGGCCAAGGGTGTAACAAACCTACAACGTATAGGACACCTTCCATGACAAAGAATAATCCAGCCTCAATTTCCAGTAGCACTGAGGTTAATGCCACACACTCACATTCTCCAGTGCCTAAAATTCTGCATCTATGAAATGGGAACAAGAGCGTACCCTCACAGTAGTGATGAGGGCAAATGAGAAGGTCATTGTGAATGAATGAAGTGTGAACACTTAATAAAATTCAAGTGTGAACACTTGAATGAATGAAGTGTGGACACCCGGCTCCACATTTGAGGGCTTGAGACACAAAGAATCTGCCAAACCACTTGGCTGCAAATAGCTCCAAGGTGTTTCCAAGGACCAACCTCCTACCCTCCCCACAACCAGCAGTTAGCGGGGCGGGAGGTGACAGGCTGGCCACACCTGAAGGAAGCTCCAGAACAGGGACCAGGCAGAGGACTTTGAGGGGCACAATGGCTTTTATAGGCACAGGGGAACTGGAAACCTGGGATTGACCCAGGAGAGGCTGAGACGGGGAGGGGGGGTCTGGGCAAGGAAAGCAAAACCACTCCCAAAGGACCCACTGCCTGTGGACTCAGGGTCCCCCTAACCTGGGTCTGAGTCCCTGCCCTGCCACACTGAGCAGCAGCTTCCTCAGCCTCAGTTTCCTCATCTGGGGTATGGAGCTCCCCCCGCCCCCCCACCCCGGGCCTGGGCAGCACATGAGCAAGTCTAGCGGGTGTGAGGCTTGAAGTTCTGACATGGCTTTGTTTCCAGCCCTCTGCAGGAGCCCGCATACAAGTTGCTGCCCATCTGGTCTGTCTTGCTGGCTCCATGCGGTCTGGGCTGAGCAGTGAATGTGTCTTCCTGTCTGTCTGGTCTGCCATTCATGGCCACGCTCACAGCCTGGAAGCCATGGATGGCCAGGCAGACTCCTGGCTGCAGGACCATCTCCTCCAGCTGGGCAGTCCCCGTGGCTGGCAGGGTCCGGCCCCAGCCCTGCCACTGGGTGACACTGGGAAGTGTGTTTACTTCCCTGACATCAATTTCCCTAAACATTAAGTGGTATTTCACGACCCTCTCAAAAGTACGTTGTTACACAAAGGGCTCCATGTGAAAACAGAATAGGAAAGATGAGGAAAGAAGTTTCTCTGCTTTAAAAATACTGGTCATACATGATTCTATGGGATTTATTAAGTACCTACTGTGCATATTGGTATATATTCACCATTTCTTTAAAAATTAAAAAAATTTAATATTTGTTTATTTTTGAGAGAGAGAGAGAGCGCGAGCGAGCGAGCACGTGAGCAAGGGAAGGGCAGATCAAGGGGGAGACACAAAATTTGAAGCAAGCTCCAGGCTCTGAGCTGTCAGCACGGAGCCCAATGCAGAGCTTGAATTCACAACTGTGAGATCATGACCTGAGCTGAAGTCAGACGCTTAACCAACTAAGCCACCCAGGCACCCCTAAAAAAATTTCTTTTAATGTTTATTTTTGTGAGAGAGAGAGAGAGAGAGAGAGAGAGAGAGAGAGACAGAATATGAGCAGGGGTGGGGCAGAGAGAGAGGGAGACATAGAATCCAAAGTAGGCTCCAGGCTCCCAGCTGTCAGCAGAGCCCAACATGAGGCTCGAACCCACAAACTGCGAGATCATAACTTGAGCCAAAGTTGGATATTAACCGACTGAGCGACCTAGGCACCCCCCCCCTTTTTTTAAGTTTATTTATTTATTTTAAGAGAGACAGAAAGAGCACGAATGCGGGAAGGGCAGAGAGACAGGGAGAATCCCAAGTTATTTCCAAGCAGTCAGTATGTAGAGCCCAACGCAGTACTCAAACCCATGAAACTGTGAGATCATGACCTGGGCGCAATCCAAGAGTTGGACCATTAACTGACTGAGCCACCCAGGCACCCTTGTATTCACCATTTCTGAGGCAGATAAGATACCAGGGTGTTTGAGACTATTTGGTTCCCTGCTTATTTTACAGAAGACATTGAGACCCAAAGAGAGGTTCTAATTCCCCATCGAATCAGGGGCCAGAATGCCTCTCCCCCATGCTATCAGTTGTAGGGGATTCTTGGTCACTCCCAGCAGTCTTTACAAGGTCTCGTCAGCAGGGATGGGGTATGACAAGGTAGAGAGGGAGGTTGGGGTGGAGGTGCAGAGAGGATGAGGGAAGCAGCAATCTCCCACACCTTCTCCTTAGATCATAGGAGCCCCACTATCCTCTCGCCTAACTCCCATCCTGGTAGGCTTCCTTTGCTAACTGAATGAGGGCATCCATTAGCACAGCGAGGAAGGGACTTGCCCACAAAGCACCTGACCCAACTTACAGTTTTGCTTCAAAAAAGAAAAAAAAAAAGTAAAGAAAGAAAATGCACAGGGGCCTTTAAAGACTTCGAGTTAAAACATATCTATCTGCTCAGTGACCCTGTATCTAACCCGAGGGTAGTTTTCTCTTCTCTGGAATTTCAAAGGAACACAGCTCGCTGTAAGTCACCCAAACACCCTGGCTAAGGGCCTTTGAATTCATGTAAATGACAGTGGTTCTCAGTGAAAAAACTCCCAACAGTTCTTGGAATTTAGGCCTCAATTTCTTCATCTGTGAAATGGGAGTAGTTTTCAATGCTCCCTGAAGTCCACTGAAAGCAAGTGAAAAGAGCTCTGCACTGACATCAGGAGCCTGGTCCCAGCCCTGGCTCTTGCCCCCTCAGGCCTCAGTGTCCCTACCTATACAACGAAAAGACAGGACTAGATGACCTCTGAGGTTCTGCAAACTGGTAACTTTTGAAGTTTGGCACACAAGAGATGCTCGCACCACATGACAAGGAAGGAAAGACTACTGAGCTATTAAGCAAAAGGACTCACCTGCATTACAGAAGCCCCAGTGTCCCAGGGCCAGGAGAAGAGTGCACATTTCTCAAAAATAATTTCTAAAATGTGCCTCAGAATGCCCACATCAGAGTCCCTCGAGACTTGTCAAACCTGGGGCTCCCTGGGCCTCTTTGGAACCAGATCTGCTTTTAAGATGCTCTCCAAGAGCTTCTGATGCACATGCACAATATTCACAATACTTGGTGTCCAGATTCTGTTGCCTACCCCCAACATTGGGAACTTACTCCCCAGCCAGGAAAATCCCTTCCAAACTCTGATGGCTGTGACCATAGGGAAGTCCTTCTTGGACTTATGTCCTCATAGGGCAGAATTTCCTGTCCTTTCCCATTCTGATCATACCTGCTGTTCACTATCCCCCATGCATCGGGCTCGTGCAACTGGGCATTGTCCCTAATGGGTCTGTCTGCTTTTGCCCTCGGCCCTGCTGTCTGGAAATGAACCCCCCATCAATGTACACACCCCAAGTCTTTGCCAAACTCCTTGCTGGTGTCTATTGACCTTCAGAGGCCACCTCCTTCCAAGTTCCAAAGGACAGAATCTTACTGACATGCCAGTGTCATTGGGTGTGGGTAGCATTCACCTCTTGACCAAAACCAAAAGGGGTATCAGGTCCAAGAACATTAAAGAGCAAAAGCCCACTGGCTTAGGCCACACTTGGAAGGTATGCAAATGCAATTTTGAAAGGTCAGTCAGCTCTCAGTAATCTGGGCTCTGGAGGGCCTTTCGTGTTGGGCATTCATTCTGGCAGCTTCTTGACAACTGCTGTCCACAGGGCGGAGAATTTCCTCAAAATTAAATCTCTGGCTCTTTGCTCCCTAATGAAATGGATTCCTGCCTTGATACACAACAAAGCTTTCATTTTATTATTTGGCTAGGATTTGACCACATTAATTATAGTTTTTTTCAGCATGGCTGCAAGTAATTGAGTTTCAAAAAGTTAACTTACTATAGGAACTGATTGCTTTTTAAAGCACAACTCTCACAAAAAGTAAAACAGTCAGCCCTAGTTTCTTCACAGAATACAGTTTTGGTTAAGATGAGAATAACTCAAGACAGAAAAGGTGTTTTTCTGACCTGAAAATATGAACTCCAAGTGGGATTATGCTAACATTTGGAGACTGTAGATTTGAAATCGGTGTGCCCAATCACTTATCCTCATACATTTGCCGCCCTGATGGTTTTATCTGCACTTGTACACCGCCCCATGTTTTTAATCATTGTTTTTGGTATAATTCTACTCACCTCACAGGGCACTCTGCAGAGGCCTGTTCCAATCAATTTCTCCCAGAGCCTGCAAAGAGCCCTGCTGGGCACTATATAAATGCATTTCTCCCTGGGAGGCTCTGTCCAGGCTGGGCGGGGCATACACCCTGAGTGTCAAGTAGAAATGAAGGGCATGTGGCCTGCTCTTTGGCAAAGAGGGAGGCCAAAAGAATGAAGAGCTGGGAATTCGGAGTGCTGCCATGGCCACAGGTGAGGCCATGTCTTGCCGAGCCCTTTTCCTTGCGGGCAAAGTAGGGATGCTGTGAAGAGCCGGACAGGGCCGACCCGGACTTCAGAGTTTTTAAGGCATGTCTCTGTCCATAATACTATTGGTTACCTGGGTCAAGGGGGTGCTTAGGTGGTAGGACAACCTGAAAACTCTGGTTGGGAACAGAGGAAGAAGGGGTCCTGCAGAGACCTCTCCTCCAATCCCAAACCTAACTATCCTTCTACCTTACTATTACTTCTCAATAAATTATCAACTTCCCCAGACCTGCTCAAATACCAACTCCTCCAGAAAGCCTTCCAAGATGCCCCTGCACTTAACTTTCTTCCTCCCTCACTTATTCTCTGCCATACTCCCTATAGCACAGTACTCACCTACCTGCTTGTCCCCTTGCTGGGACTCCCCAACTGAGAATCTGATGTGTCTTTGTCTCCCTGCCCAGTGAAAGGCCTGGTGCACAGCAGAAACACAGCAGTGAGAGCCACACTGCTGACCTATTGGTTAGCCCAGCCCTGAAGTCTGCTGAGAATGTGGCAGGCTGGTTCCCACACTGGCTGGGACCATGCGCAGCATGGGGATGTTCAAAAGGAGTATAGAGGATGTGAGGGCGATCTGGCTGCAACATCTGTCACCCCATTGATCGCCAGGGTTGATT
>NC_043712.1:33560839-33679611 GCF_006229205.1 Suricata suricatta | reverse complement strand
ACCAAGAACCAGGAGTAGGGAGGCCTTGCCCCAGCAAAGCGGAAGGGTGTGTATGTGTGACACCACGCATGCACACACACACATACACACACACTCATACGCAGCAAAACATTATTTTTATAGTTATAGCATCTGAACTGTGGGAGCAAAGATGAGAGCTATAAAATCTGACATCCGATTTTATAAATCTGTCTCAAATACCAAGAAGGTTTATGCAGTAAATGGGAGAAGAAAATGTAGTGCTGTGGGGCTCAGTGTAACAGCGTCGGGGCTCCATCGGCAACTTGCCGCAGGACCTTGGGGAGGTCTTCTCCCCTTCCGGTGCCTGTTTCTCCCATCCCAAAGCCAGGGTCTTGACTGGGACAATTCAAGACCCTTTTTCTGATTTTAAAGGCCGGATGGTCTGGGGAAGAGCAATTCTGCATCTTAGGGTTTTACGGTATGAAGCTGTTTGCTTCCAACCCTGCCAAATGCTTCTGGTGGGGGCTCAACGTATTTCCTCTGGGGGCCTTTGAGTTATTTGCCTAGCTAGAAGCAGAGGAAGACCACGATACTTTCCTGGGGCAAGCAAATACCGCCACCTGCATTAGCAGAGCCTCTCCAAGTTTACAAAGGGCTTTCCTTCCTTTCACTGTGTTCCTGAGCCTCCAGGCTAAGGCCACCTGCTGGGTGATCCTCACGGAAGTGGAAGCAGTGGGATTCAGGCCCTGGTCCTCTGGCGGAGGGCTGCATCCTTCTCCATGTTCCTAACCCCTTGGCTGCTGGCAGAACCGAGTCTCTATCTGTCACCATGGCCGTCCTGCAGCACCCTTATGCCCTCCCCAAGTCCCCAACTAAGCCATTCCCAGATGGCTTCTGTAAAAATATTATTAAATAAGTCCTATTAACAAGATGTTAGAAATGTGATTGGAAATGTTTTTCTCATTTGGAGACCACCCAGGGCCTCTGAAGAGAAGCTGTCCCAGGGCATGAGAGGTTTCCTGGCGACGCATGGGCAGTTGGAATGCCTCCCCTGGCGGGCATGCCACACAGGCAGATTTATGCAGGCTGATAAGAGATAATTAAAAACTAGCTGGAAATGTAATCGGGGTGGCTCAGATGCCGGAAGGGATGAGGGAGCTCCCAGATGAGCAAAACCTGCATGCTTGGCTGAGAGGGGAAACGCAGCAGGTCAGAAAGGGAAACCCCAGCCTGTCAGTGGGCACGGCTGGCACTGTCAGTCCAGTGGGTGCTCTGGAGAATGGGCTGGCAGTGTCAGGTGTCTGTCACCTCTGGGTTTTGGCCACCAGTGGAAAGAGGGCAGCTGAGTTAGGGAGAGTGCGTTTTCCTGAGTCTTTTCAAAACTGACCATTCCAGGTCCATCTGACAATTCTAGGTCCATTCCAGCTGGTGATGCCACTGCTCACCAGTCATTCAGAAATCTGGCTGAAGTCCTGGCTCCTCCGCCCTTCTCGCCCTCATCAGTTTTATCTCCTCCCTTTCGCTCCTGCCTCCTCAGCAGCCAGTCTGCACTCCTGATCTGCCTTCCAGACACATCCATGGTCGGGGGGCTTCTGAAAGCCTGTCTCACCAGCTATGGAGGCCTCCACTGTCCCTTCTGAGCTGGCCTCAACCTCCCTCTCTGCCACCAGATCCCTAGGTGCTCCCAGCTTCTGCTGCTTGAAAGCTGGACCCACAAAAGAAAAGTGGACTCTACAGATGGGTATGTATCTTGACACTGTCACCTCAGAGCAAGAAAAACCCCAATGTTCTCAGGCTCCTACAAGCTGAGGGAAGAAGCTTTAGGGTCTCTGGCCTCCTACATGTAACCCTGGGGAAGCTGGCAAAGCGCTTGTGGCCCTGCTCAGAAAATCTGGCTGTGGTCCTGGGGCTACACTATCCAGACACCTGCCTGAGACCTTGCTGGGCTTCTTGGGCCTGGTTGGAGGGGAAGGGTTGGGGGTGTTTCTGTTCAAAGAGGCTCCAGAGGGCAGAAAGAGGGCCCTGGGCTGCATTTAGACCCAGTTCTGCACTCATTTGCAGGGACATAATGAGCCCCAGCTTCTGCATGTGTTAAGATAAAGGTAATCCTTCCTTCCCTTCTCCCCACACACTAACTACCACGGTGGGAAAACTCAATATTAGTAAGTATCAGCAACCACGCCAGGTGCCTTGCCACGTACCACCTCACTATAGCATTTCTGAAACCCAAACCTAGGCCCCACAGCTCTGAAAATGTCAATTGCAACAGGAATCCCCCCAAATCAAGGCACCCCTCAAGAAAGGAAGGGGTTTGTGATTGGTCTGCAGCCTCATAGCTAGACAGAGGCGGGGCCAGGATTTGAACCTGGGTCTCCTGGGCCCAAGGCAGAATCACCAAAGCACCATGTACAGAATACGGGAGAGGAGCCTGTTTTAGTGGTGAGGGCAGCATCCTTGGAAATGTTCTACCACTGGCAGGGCATATTTTCTCAGTAATTCTGAGTACAGGGAAACATCTATTATTCCTCATACTGCCTCTTGATGGCATGTCCCTTCATCCTGCAAGGCGTCTGCACATTCTAAAGTTCACTCTTGTTTAGTCCCCTGCGAAGAGCGTTTGAAAAACCTCTTTTGCCTACAGTAGTAGCTAATTGTGACATTTCCTTTAAACCTTTTAGAAGGAGGAAACACACTGCACGCTAATTGAGCAAAAAGTTCATTTTTCCTCCATCAGCCCTGAAAGGATGTGAAATCCTTCACATAGTGAGAGCAAAGACCCGGACCTGCCCCCACTCCAGCCCTGTCCCTACTGCCCTCTGTCTCAGCCCGACTCAAATGCTGCCAGAAAACAGGGTCTGGCTGGAAAGCCAGGAAGTGAGCAAGCTTCTTGCTGTCTCTTGGCCCTAGTTTCTCCACCAGTGTGGGGCACTGGGCCAGGTGATCTAAGAGATTGCCTTCTGTTCCCTAAATCCTAAGATTTTTGCTTAGCATACTCCATGTCCCAGAGCTGCTGCCCGGGCTTGCCACAAACACGGTTCCCATGAGAAGATGAGGAAATACTGTTGGGGTGCTTGTCATCTTCAGCTGGGAGATCACACAGGCTAAGTGGCTTACCTAAGGTCACACAGCCAGGAAGAGGGCAGCCTGGATTTGACTCTGTGTGATTTGAAGTTTGAAGCACGGTTTCTAGCTGCAGCCTGCATAAACTCTAAAACCCCACCCTAATAATGGGGAGCAGATGTGGGCAGGGATAGAGGCTTCTAAGCCAGACCCAGATAATCCACAAGGTTTTGGACTATGCTGAGCTCTTTCCTCAACAACCTGTAGCTCTCCAAAGTCTGTAACAGACTGTGAACTACGACTCACTTACTCACCGAGCACTTACTGCATGCAGGACACATGCTAAGTACCTCACACATGATCTCTTCATTAATACATCGGTAAAACCCATAGATGAGGAAACTGAGGATCACAGACATTAAGATCCTTATGCCCAAGACCACCCTGCTATCAAGAGGTAGAGCTGGGTTTAAAGGCCCATGACTTCTGCTGCACAGAGCTGCCTCCCTTGGGGGTGCGGAGAGGATGCTCATGATGGGAGCTATTGGTAACTGTGGATCGGACAGTAGGAAGCTTCTACTCCTGTGCTGCTATTTCCCCAGCATGGGCAGCTCCTTACCCTGTCTACTCACAACTGCCTGAATCCTCCTCAGACCATGTCAAAGCCCCTCCTCCTTCCCATCTTCAGGGTCTCCAGGACTCCCTGCTGTCATGGTCTGCCCTGCCCTATCTCCCTTCTATGTACCCCTCCTGCAGCCCTCACACCCACGTGGCAGCTCAGAGAGGCGTAGAGTCACAGAGTCCCTCACACCAGAGCCAGGCAGTCCTCTGGGTGCACAACCTGCCTTTCTTTAGGCCTCACCCTCAGAAGCAGGGCTGAAAAAAGGGCCACTGATGAAGAAAGTCCAGGCATTCTGGGCCTGGAAGTCATGGCAGTGCAGAGAGCTTAGCAGCCACTGGGGACGCCCTGCTGTGGTGGTGGGGGACTGTCCTGGGGCTTGCCCTGGGGAGCAGGCAGCCACCCTGAAGTATCTGGAGCCTCAGATGTTGACCAACAAGGGGTGATTTGATGGTAGAGGGAAGTGAAGTCTGTGCTCCCTGCTGAAGACCAAAGAGTGAGCAGCCTTTCCGCACCCCCTACCCTTCCTCACCCTGCAAACCTTTATTATTTCTTGCTCCTAGCTGTCAGCAGCAACAAACGAAGATTAATCACTCGCCTGCCTGCCCAGACCCAGACATGCCTACTGTTTGACAACTCTCTCCTTTACTATATAAATCAATAAAGGAAGAGAAGAAAGAAAAACAACTCTAATAGCAATGTGCCCCCAGCACCACTGGAATGCAACCCATCTGCTCCTCCTGGCCCTGCTACACCCACCACCCCACGGAAGCCCCAGGAAGCATTTATTGGCTGCCCAGCTGTCAGCGCAAATGTGCTGCTCCAAGCAGGACCCAGACAGGTGTCCCTAAGCGATCAGAGCAAGAGGCATGTTCTTGATAAATTGTCTTACCTCTTCCTCCCCTCCTTGGAGAAGGATGTGGGGCTGAGTTTTCCCACCTTCCTTGGAACCTAGGGGAAAGGTACTTCACCCTAACCGTGGAGCCCTTAACCTAGAAACAAATGTATGAGTCAAATCCCAGCCCTCATTCAGTGGGGGCAGGAGGAAGACATGCGAACACCTGCTGTGGGCCACGCATAGAGTGAACCTGCAGAGCCGCATTACTTCTTGCAACAGTTTAGTAAGAGTGGCCCACGTGGTTTTCTGGGCAGTGATCAGGGTAGTAAAAGTCACTTGCCTAGCATCACACAGCAAGTAAAAGATGGAGACAGGGTTCAAACTCTACAGTATCTTTGACTGCAGAGCCCATGTTCTTCCTTCCACATCTTGAAAAGGGCTGCCCTGATCTCCCCCTGGGATGCCTGCCCACAGGCTGCCTGCCTCCCAGCCTCTAGGACTGTGCTAGCTTGAGTGGCATGTGTGTGGGCATGTGGAGAGAAACAGCTCGGGAGGACTGAGGGAGGCAGAAGTGGTGTCCCTCCCTGGACAATGCTCATGGTACATCCCGGTTCACTAACGGTTCTAGAATAAAGCTGAGGACATGACTGTACCTTGCTCCAAACCTTCAGGGATGCCCCCTACCTTAGAGAATAGAACCCAAATTCCTCAGCCTGGCAACTATGACTGTACCTCACCTCAGCTCCCACTGAAGTGTTATTTGTTGTTCTGACACAAGTCTGCAATTCCTGGCCTCCGCTTGGGACTGCCCTCTCTGCCTGTCTATAGGATGACCTGATCATCCTATAAATACCCCGTTCTTTGGATGCCTTCCCTCTTTCACAACCCTGAGCATTTTCTACCTTGGATGGCCCTCAAGCAGTCCCTCGAGTGTATACTCAACAGATGTAAATATCCTCTCCCCTCTGGCTATGAACTCCTGGAGGGCTAGAGTCCAATACATAACTGATGCTCTGCGGGTCAGAACTCACGGGGGCTGAGGAAGGCTCCTGAATGATCAAGACTGAATTGCAACCTGATGGAAATAGGCCAGACCCCAGAAGCATCTCCTGAGGTCAGAATCTGGGCCACTTTTACAAGGGTGCTATTCAGTTTGCTTCTGGGGATTTAAAAGCTGATGACCAGCTTGTGGGGGTTCCTAGGGGCTATATCCCCTACCGGGGTTGGGACTTTCACTGCCTAAAGAAATCCAGGGCCAGGCCTTTGTCAAAGGAGTAGCAATCTCCCTATGAGGCCTTGAAATGCCACTCTGCCTACTCCCAGGGATGGGCCCAGTGCAAGGAGAGCCTGCCCAGCCCATGGGGAGGGGAGCTCCAGTACTCGCCCTGCCTCCCTGCCCCCACCAGCTGGAAGCCCTCCAGTCTTTGAAGTCCTATTTCCCTCTTCGTGTCCAGATTCCTTTGCAAAAACTCATGAAACTGGAACTTGCAAAAAGTCATTCATAGTCCAAAGTGCCTGAAGAACCTTTTTAGTGAGATTTTTCAACTTTTCATCCCTTTCCCCCACTGCCTGCCTTTCCAGACAGGAAGTTGTTAGAGTGTGGTGTTTTCTTACCAATATCTAAAGGTTCAACCCTTTGCTTCCCTGAGGGTGGAGTGAGTGCTCTAAAAGGCAAATGTCTGCTAGCAGCTGAGAAGAAGCCTAAGGGCCCACTGCCCCCAAGTCAGGCTGGAGACTGGGAAGAAGGAGGAGAGGATAAGGGCAGCGTTCCAAAGCAGCTAGGCAGGATCTCTATAAGACTGCTCTACAGGTGGGGGGTGTCTGCCAGGCCGGGGATCTACAGGCAATGAGATGGGGATCACAAGCACCATTTTGGATCACTATGAGAGCAGGAAGCATTTGGCGGGAGGGCAGATGGGTGGCAGCTTGGGCCGGTCCCCACCATGGAAGCAGTAGCCATCTGGATTGTCAGTGTGGTCAAGTGTCACCTAGGTAGCCTTGAGGTCAATCACGAACCCCTCTGGGTCTGAGTCTCCCCACCCATGAAGGAAAGGCTGGACCAGATAGACCTCTAAGATGACCTCTGACCTGGTATAAGGAGTGCTTGAGAGGGGTGGGAAGAGATTCGGCTGGGAGTCCGTGGTCTCCACTCCAGTTTTGGAAGTTCATTCAGCTACCTTTATTACCCTAAAATGAAAAAGATGGTGCTCCCTGCCCTAGCCACCTGGTGGGTCTGTCCTAGGGCAGATACGTAGGCCTACTAAGATGTAAGGTGCTGCAGATACGCAGGGAAACAGGGTCAAGAAGTGGGGTTAAAGCAAAGGCAGGTCCTTGAGAGTGGACCCTGCACTTTAGTGGCTCCATCACTAAAAATAAAGTCTCAACTCCTTTGTGAGGCAGGCCCAAGGCCTGCCAACAGCTCTTCTGCATCTCTAGGGCTTTGCCTAGGCTGTCCCTGCCACCTGAGATCCCCCCAGCCATCCCTGCCTGGGGACCACTTACCCTCTCTTTAAGGCTCAAGTGCACCTGCAGCTTCTCCTAACCCTCTGTGGCAGGGACTGCCCACCCCCGTGCCAACTCCAGGTCCCCAAGGCCCTTTGTGCAAACCTGCCTGTAACAAGGCCCAGGCTATGAGCTGCTGTGGCCTAAGCTGAGCTGTTCTCCTTTCAGCTCTCTATGCTGCTCTGCCCTGTGCCTGGTGTGGTGGGTTCTGGTAAATATCTGTTGAGAGAAGGATGGAAGAGGTGGAGGGCTGTCATCTGAGGCTGGATCCCCCCCAAATCCTTCTTGCACCCTAGAACATCCTCACAGCAGGACCCAAGTACATATGAAAACATAGCTGGAATTTACACCATGCTCCTGACAACACCATGCATGGGGAAGGCCGATCTTCCCCTGCCCCCACCAGGCAGGCCTTGGGGATCTGAGAGACTTTGCACCTCATGTGGTGGCCGGAAAAGCTGGCACCTGCTCCAAGCAGTCGTGACATTCAGTACCAGGGCCATTCCATTTGTGGTCAAGGTGCTTAATGCCAGGTGTCACCCCCTGGCTGGCTCCCGGACTGTTATTGTGAACTAGGGCCACTCAGGAAAGCAAGCTCACCTCCCCTTACCAGGCTGCCTTGCCCAGCCACAGGACGGCTTAGTTCACCTCCTCAATTCTGGGCTTCTTCAAGGGAAATCTGGCCATGTGAGACCACCCATCTGGCCTTTGGGATCTTATGGCTCTAGACAAGCATGCAAAGCTAAACTCCCAGCACCCGTGGGCAGAGACCAGTTATCCTAACTCAGGCTCGATGGCAGAGTGTTTTCATGTGTGGTTCTGGCACAGGATGTTGGGCCCGGCTCTCAGTCTCCTCCACCTCCTCCCTGGCTTGAGAGGGGTAGGGGATCCGACCGGAGTGTGCCAGAGACAAAGGGAGGCTGAGCCCACAGACCCAAAAAATCCGGGGAGTTAGAGACATTTTGATGTCAGAGGGAGAAGTGTCCTTAGCAACCATCAAAGTCCCACTGTAAGACGTGGATGCTGGGCCCCAGAAGGAAGGCACTTGCCCAAGGTCACACTGTGAGCGATGAGTGGTAGGTCAGGACTCCTGTCCAGAACTCTGGACAACAAGTTCTCCGTTGCCCTTAAAAACAGCTTTCAATGAAGCCATGGGGGCCAACCTGGGATAGCAGGGGCAGGGTGGGAATAATACAAGATAATGTTTACACTGCACTAGCTAGTTTAGAGATGTTTTCCCTCTGTAGGAAGAGCACCGTTATCCCCTGTGCATAGAGAAAGGTCAAAAAAGAGACACACTGCCCAGGCCATAAGGCCGTGGAATAGGGAAGCCTGCCCCCTGCTCTCTCCACTGCACGTAGCCCTGCACACAGGACTATAAGTCTGTTACGGTGACAACAGAACCGAGGGGCTGTGCATCCCTCTGGAGTGGTCCTACTGTCTTGGGAACGGTGCACACCGGGATGAAGAAGAACTATACTCTTGGGGCTGTTAGAGAAATACTCTTCCAGAGCCCCACCCAGGGGGTGGATTGTAGGCCTGTTTGCATAACAGGGCACATTTCCACTGAGAAATGGATCTGCAGCTGTTGTTGGTATGGGCACTTCTACAACTGGCTTGAGATTCCTTATACGGTCCCATGTCCATGCCACAGCTGACATCCTGGGTACTCGGGAGGCTACTGTTCTGTGCACGTAGAGCTGTCCTGGGGTCCCCAAGGGGCCTGGACCACCTAGTGCAGAGGCTCAGTCCTTGCCCAGCAAATAAACGGGAAGCTCGTGGAGTGTGAGCCAGGACTGGTATGGGTGCTCCTCCCCCAACCCTTCCTTGCTGCACTCAATCAGTGGTTTTAGGAACACCCTCCTGGCCAGGTCCCAGATACCAGAAGAAAAAAGATTCACAGAGGAACGCAGACTGGTGGGCCTCTGTCAGCATGGAAGGACAGTAAGGTGGGAATCCCATCTCTGATGTCATCTGCCACCTTTACCTCTTGAAGCCCAGAACAGCACAGTTCACCTTGAGGCGGGGGTGGGAGAGTGGGGTGGGGCATGGAGATCTGGAAGAATCACTTAAGAGCACCTGGTTACCTTGGACAGTGGCCGGTGGGGTGCACCTGCCCCCGCCCCGCCCCGGCCACTCATCAAGGGGTCTCTGACTGTGCTCACTGCCAGCCCAGCAGCCCCAGCCCCGCTGTAGTTTAGTACTGAGATCTTCTCAGCCGAGATAACGGAATGGATTCTTTATGCCAACAGGTCTCACCGTGGACAGGGAAGTGTGTAGCTGGTTAGAAATCCCCTCCACATTCTCCCTGACGAGGATCATCCAGCCCTATTTGCACACCCCCAGGGGTTGAGACACCCACTACCTCTTGAGGCAGCTTTGGATGGATCTAACTCCTGATCAGTTCTGACGGTTAGAAACCTTTTCCTCTCGCTGAGCTGGAATCTGCCTACCCATAACTTCCATGTGGGGGCCCCCAATGACATCTGTTCCTTCTGCCCTGATAATCCTTGAGAGATTTGTGGTTCTCACCAGGTGCCCACACATGCTTTCTTCCCCAGGCAGACTTCCAGTGCCTATGTTTGCTACCATGCTCTGCAGCTTGTCGTGGTCCCTCTTAGGGGAGAGCCCAGCAGACAGGTGGGCTCTGTCCTGAGCGCAGAGTGCAGGCCAGTCTCTCTTTCCTTGGTTGCACTGTGGCTCCTGTCCAAGTGGCTGACAGCCACATCACAGCAGGCCCTCTCTCTAGCACATGATCTAAGAATGGAGAGCGGGGCAGAGAGGAAGCCAGGCAGAGGGCTTCACATTCCTGGGGGTCTGTACTGGCAAATGGACCTGGGTTTCTTAAACCCCAATTCTGTTGCTAGCTCTCTAGGACTTCCTTGGGAAGTCCCTCCCCTCTCTAGGCCTCAGTTTTCTAGCTAAAAAGTGGGTGTTAGATGATCTGTTGGGTCCCATTCAGCAACAGCACTGAATGATGAAGCACTCAAGCAAAAAACCATTTTCTTGTTTTGGGGCTGCCTATCTCAACAATGATGCTTCAAGGGTCAGAAAGCCCAACAGTTACGGAGCAGCCAGAGGTAAGAACACCAGCAAGATTCTTCCTGGCTCTTCCCAGCACTCCTCACAACCTTTGTGACACACATAAAAATCAGACCCGGCCAAACAGCATAGGGAAAGGTCTGGAGTCCTGGCCCTGCCCCTTGGGTTGGGCCAAGTCCCCCTCTGAGTCTGTTTCCTCACCTGCAAAATGGGGACCATATGTTTCACATCAAAGGACTGTTGCGAGGTTTGAGGAAGGGATGAGGTATGCACAGAGCTTCCTTCGGTTCCTGGTTCACAGCAGATATGAAAGCTTTTCTTGGGTATTTAATATCAAATCCTAGGAAAATGTCCCTCCTCTTCTGCAGCAGAGGACATTAAGAACTCCTCTGTCTCCCAGGAGAATAGGACCAAATCGAAAACCTGAGGCTTGAAATACCTCGTGCTGGCAGGGTTCCTGGGGGGACAGACACAAGGGTCTTTCTGCCACAGACACAAGGGCCGGGCAGCACTTCACTCGAGGCTGCCGGGAAGGGCCGAGAGGTGTGGGCGAGGCTGTACTCACTTCAGGGAGAGGGAATAGTCGTGCTTGCTGGTCTGGCTGTTCCGGACAAGGTAGCTGCACTCTTTGCAGAGCCGCAGAAGGTTCTCGGCATCTCCTCTGCTAATGGCTCCATGATACCAGCTGGAGAGAAGAAAGAGGGTCAGAACCCAGCGAGGACAGGACCCCCAGAGCTGACACCCTCGCAAACCCCTCCTTGGGGAGGCTCAGCCCCGTCAGAGGGCAGCTGGCATGTCCCAGCCTCCTTGTCACAAGGCAGGTGCACACGTGTGTGTGGGTGTGCATGCATTTAGTCATTCAGTAGGGAGCTGCCGAGTGTGTGCTGCACGCCCGACCCTGGGGAGAGAGCAGTGAGCAAGCCTGCGGCCTCCTCCCTCACAGGGCTGCACGACAGTACAGGTGCTGCAGAGGAAACGAAGCAGGGTAGTGTGGTTTGGAGCTTGTATAGTGGATTGCTATTTTAAGCAGGAGAGAGGGAAACCTTCCAGAGAGAGTGACATTCTCAGTGTGGACCTGATGGAGGTGAGGGAGGAAGCCACAAAGGATGGTAACTGGAAAAGAGTTTCTGGCAGAGGGAGGGGTGGCGAAGGCAAAGGCCCGAGGCAGGAGTGCCTGATGTGCTTGGAAAGCAAGGAGGCCAGCACAGCTGCAGGGAGCCAAAGGGGAGAGGTGGGCAGTGAGATCCATGAGGCTACCAGGCAGGGCTGGTCAGGGGGCCTGTGTGCAAGGAGAGGACCCTGGCTTTCTCCATCTCTGTGATGTGGAGACCATCAGAGGGTGTTGCCAGGAGGGACACGTGCTGACTCTCCATGGCATCTGCGGGACAAGTGGGGGGTGCTTGTCACTCAGAACAGCAGACAGTTGGGTGGGGAAGCCACACCAGTGTTTCTGTCAAGCAAATCTGGCATCGGTTGGGGCACGTGGGAATCCCGGCATCACTGCTTCTGGACACAACGTGGTGAGCAGCAGAATCAGAAGGGAGGGGTAGACTAGCAGACGACCTGACTAAGGCCCCCAGGCTGCAGGACAAAAGACGAATAACTGATTTTCAAGATAGGGAGAGTTGAAGGTAAAATTTTAGAGGAAGAGTGAAGATCACAAGATAGGTCATCAGTGGGTCTACCCAGAATGCATTTCTGCTTATATCCCGGTCCCTAAGGGGTGGGACAGTGGGAAGGTGGGGAGTCGGGGCCAGGAAGAGAACCATAGGTGCTAGATGGCCATAGAGGCACAGACCACTCTGCCACTCGCCAGCTGGGTTGTCAGGGACAAGCAGCGGAACCTGGATGCACCTTGGTTCTCTATCGGGTCAGGGTCACTCCACCCCCATCTTGGGGTGTGAGGATTAAATGAGATTATGCATAGGAGGGCTTATGTAGAGCCTGGGGTGGGATGAGTCTCAACAAATGGCAGCTCCCAGCATCTGTAGAAAGAGACTGAACTTGCAGATGGTCATGGGGAGCCCCGCAACTATCGTTATTCAGGCTGCTGCCCACCGCAGGCTGCATTTCAAATTCCCGGGTGTAAGCAGGGATGCTGCTGCCTCCTGGTCCTGGCCCAGGGGTGCCCTGCAAACAGTACCTCTGAGGGTTCTGTTACAGGCATTCTGCTGAGGGAAAAACATGGCACTGCCTTTCACTGCACGCTTTTTGCCATTTACAAAGCAGTATTCTGAACGGTTAGCCGCAGTGGTGGCAATGACATAATTATAACTTCAAAACCCAACTGCTTCAGGAAGGCAAGGGCGGGAGAGCAGATGCTAGTGTCCCTGCCCAGTGAGCATGTGAGTGAGTCACTGACTGCCCTGGAGGTCAGCCCTGAAGCTGGATATCTACAGGGAAAACTCGCCAAGGGAAGGGGCAGGGGAAGCGTAGGCTCGCCTTCTTTTCTAGATGTACACAGAAATGAAGAGGAATATAGGCTCTCGTAATTAAAGCACTTCCAGAGATGTGAGGGCTGAAGCCACACTTAGGAAGGGATACATTACGATAGTTTGGGGAAACAGCCAAAGATGGACTGGACTTTAATTTTTTTTTTTATGTCTTTTATTTATTTTTGAGAGATAGAGAGAGACAGCGCGAGCAGGGGAGGGTCAGAGAGAGAGGGAGACACAGAATCCGAAGCAGGCTCCAGGCTCTAAGCTAGCTGTCATCACAGAGCCCGACGCGGGGCTCGAACCCACGAACTGTGAGATCATGCCCTGAGCCGAAGCCGGCCGCTTAACCAACTGAGCCACCCAGGCGCCCCTGGACTGGACTTTAGAACTAAGAGTTAACAGATTTGGCAAGGTCGTCGTCTGGGAAATTTCACCTGTGTAGCATACCCCCAGAGAGCTGACAAACATGTTTTAGTAGGAAAACAAGTTCCAGCCATTTGAAGCAGAGCCATCCTCAGGGAAAGGCCTAGAAGTCTCTGGGGAAGTGCCGCCCACCCTCCAACCCTGCCTGAGCACAGGGGCTGAGCTGGTAGCATATGGGCCTCGGGGGCTCAGGATCCTGGTTAAAGGTAATCCCTTGTGGGTAAACAGGATGAGCCACTGGCTCCTTCCCAGCTGCCCAGCTCCTGCACACTGAGAGAAAGGCTGGGACTCAAGTTGAGATTCAAAGGAGTCCCAGGTGGTTTGGAAGAGAAGGGCCCAAGGACACAATCAGGGGCCCAGGGCCAGTCACTGGCCAGCCTGTCGGCATGAGGTTGGCCACCAGGAAACAGGGTGGGCCTGGGTGGTCCCATGGGGGTGCTGAGGGCCAACTGCTGGGAACAAGCAGGCTCTGCAGGGCTGGCCAGTCATGCCAGAATCTGGGAGATTAAGAAGATTCAACCACTGTCATTCAGCCTATGCGTTACCCATTAGCTCATCCAATATTTACTCACCACTGACTATATCCTTGATCTCATGGGGCTGATGTAGGGAAGAGAGAGAGTCAACAAACAGATTAAGGATACAATTTCTGAAAGTGACAACTGCTATGTAGGAATCCTAAGTTTGTGATAGGCAGTGACTGGGGCACAGGAAGTGCCTATGTGAGAATGAACAGAAAGGGGAGGCTCCCAAGGAGATGATATCTGACCTGAGAATCTGTATTGTGAGAAGGAGCTAATCATGTAAGGAGTCAAAGAAAACATATTCTCTGCAGAGGAACCAGCAAGCGCAAAGGTCCTAAAGTACAAATGCACTTGGGTGTTCATAGAGCAGAAAGGCAGCAAGAATGATGCAGCCCAGCACTGTGAGCATAAGGAGTGGTACAGGATGAGAGTGGAAAGGGAGGCAGAGCCCAATTCCCTGAGGCCTTGTGAGCAAGGGAAGTCTGATTTCATTCTAAGCATAGCAGAGGGCAAGGAGTTTTAAAAAGAGGATGATACTTTCTCTGGAATGTCTTATAAAAGGTCAGCCAGGTCACCCTGAAGAGGGGCCAGAGAGACAGTGAGGTGGGAGACAAGGTAGGGCTTCTGCAGTGGTCCAGATGGGAGGTGGCTCTGAGACAAAGAGGAAGAGATGGATTCAGCCTGTGATTCTGGGTGGAGAACTAGCAGAACTTAGTAATGCCTTAGATGCTGGTGTAAAGCAAAAAAAAAAAAAAAAAAAGGAATCCGTGAGGAAGGCAGATTGGTGGCTAAAGTAGGTAGATGTGATGCTGTTTATGGAGGTGGAAGCTGGGGGAGAGACAAGTGTCCGGAGAAGATCAGGAGCCCAGTTTTAAATACACTAAATTTGAGATGCCCATTCGTCAGCCAAGTGGAGATGCCAAGATGGCAGCTGGATGTAGGAGTCAGGAGTTCCAGGAGGTGTGTGCACTGTTGACTCACTACCAGGATCCTGAGAATATCCAGGGAGAACACGTAGCTGGAAACCCAGCCCCAGACTGTCCCACGCTCAGGTCAAGCTGAGTGAGGTGAGGAGCCTGTTGGGGAGACAGAAGAGGTGGCTAGGGGTGGGAGAGAAACCAGGAGCAGAGTGTATCTTCAAAGGAGGGATCTGTCTACTGTGCCAAGTGAGAGAATGGGAGGTAGGTGATGGAAGGGAACGAGACGGCTGAGCACCTATTACATGCCAGGCATGTTCTAAGGCACTGAGAATGCCGTGGTGACCCAGATAAGTTCCTGCCCTCACAGAGCTTATGTTCCAACAGGGACAGGAGCTAGAAGGGGATATTGGGTGGAAATGGTCAGGATGCACGCTGAACAGCACCCAGCTATCTCTGGATCATATTTTGCTTGTTCATTAAAAAGTATACAGTGATCAGAAATAAGCAAAATCAGCCACCCAGATTGCTGTGACAGACAGCAAAGATGCCCAGGGGAGCGCTCCACCACGTGCTCGGTAGAGCAGGCATGGAGGTCACAGAGGCTGTGCACCCCCTCCCAGATGATAGCACATGCTGAAAAAGGGGCACATGGCACACAACATCATTTGGAAAATGCTGCATCCTGCTTGCCAAGTGAGCATTTCCTGTGAGGGACGCACTGCCGGCTGGGGCTGAGGCCAGAATCCCCCGCTAGAGATTAATATAGTATGTGACACACATGTGGGACAGACTCATCAGGGATCGGTGAGCTGTCAGCTCATCTCCTATCCTTATGGAGTCCCCCTGTGCCTGTCATGTGCAAAGGGTGAGGGACAAGAGTGTGTTCGAGGAGAGGTGAATAAGGGGAGAGTGTGGGGTCAAGTCATAGGGCTGGAGTTCTAAGCCTGCCTCTGCACTGTGAGCTGTGATAACCCAGCCAAGGCTGTGCACCTCTTGGAGTCCTGATTTCCCAGCTATGCAATGGGGATAACCCATTTATTGCACATGTCCTTGTTAAGAGGATGCTACACCTGAAGGTATCAACACAAGATCCAGGACCTGATTTATCAAGTACCCGGAGAAACTCGCTTTAGTCCAGGTATACGGAATGGTGAGAAACTGAAGGAACAGTCTGGGGGCAATTCACAGAGTGAGTGGCAGGCTAGGAAGCTGAGACTTTATCTTGGAGGTGACGAGGAGCCACTGAAGGTTGCAGAGCAGAGCAGGGGCATGCACATAGGAGAAGGGAGGTGATCACCATGGTCAAGGGGAGGGGTGACAGTGTTGGGGAAGAGCAGGGAGGGAAGTGGGTAGCAGGGATGGGATTGAGTCACGAGGCGGGAAATCTAAGAAAGGGGCTGAGAAAACCCAAATCTAGAGTGTGAAATCCTTGCCTAACAAATGCCAAGCAGATGTGAGGCAAAACTACGAATGTAGTTAGAAAATAAATCTAATGTATAATAATCCGAAGTAAAGGTGGTGATACGGTATGACGAGAAAAAGCATGGAGCCTAATCCCATCAGCCACTGACTTGATGGTGGCCTTGACCTTCTCTTAGCCTTAACAGTGACTGTATGAACTGGCACTGAGGCTGTGCCTTGCTCCCTTAGAACTTACATTTGCTTTTCCAAGGGGACAGTAGGATCCACTCTTTCGCCCAAGATTCCACAAAACTCAGGGCTCCCATGCTTGATGGGCTTGAAGCCCCCTCCAGGAGCTCGAAGCTGGCGCCGCCGGTCCCGGGAAGGCGAAGGGGATGATTGCCGTTTCTCGTTGCCGTTAAACTGAGCTGTGGGGGAGAAAGAAAAGTGCATGGTCACCGGAGCGCTGCCCAAGACTTTACTGGGGTAATAGTTGACTGCTATCACTGGCGCTTTACGATTCACAGGGGGGAAGAACTCCAGGCAATGAATGAACAAGGCTCAAGAGACTTGTGTTTCCTACAACAGGTGCTATCAGAGCCAGATGGTGCATTCAAGGGGCTAGTTGAGTTTCCCTCCAGAGGTCACTGAATTCAGCCTTATCCCCAAAGGACACCCTGCAATCTCCAGCAAGGGGACCATGGCATGCCCATGAGGGCTCAGTCCCCTGGACAGTTCTCAGGGGGGCAGGTGTTCCCCATTTCTGCCTCCCCGTGGCTCCTCTCTCCCTTTCACCTGGGATAACCCTACAGAGTTCTACTCAAGGGTCATGCACCATTCCCCATGTCTGCTCCTCTTCATTCAGTGCCCTCTGCATGGGCCCCCATGCAGAAAGCCTGTCCCAGACCCAGCACCCAGGCTGAGGCTGAAGTAGTGCATAGCACGGGGGCAGGCCCTGCCATATACCTCCTCTGGCTCTGGGCCTGTGGGAGCATTGTTCATCCCCACAGGCTTGGGGAGGATGCCTCTCAAAGGCAGGACCCTGGAGATATCCCACAAAGGGAAGAAAAAACTGAGTTGAACTTGGAATTGTCAGAAGCATTCCTAGAGACCAGTTAGTCCACCTTGCGAGTTATCTCTCTGGACTTCGGTTTCCTTCTCTGCAAGGGATGGTAACTGTCGCTACCTCACGGGGTTGTTGTGAAGATTCAAGCAGGTGATATCACCGAGATTTTAGCACAGCACCTGGCATGTAGTTCTGCTCAATCAATGTTATATTTACTTTTATTATTATCACATCTGCTCAGTGCAGACACTGTACCAGGTACTTCACATAAGCTTCGAAATGACTTCCTCTCGTAAGATTGTCAGTGGCTAACTGTGTGACTTGGCCAAGTTACTCAACTTTTCTGAGGCCCAACGTCCCATCTCACCACATTACTGTGAAGACCAGATGACAGAATAACCTCCTAAGAGCCTAGCACACAGAGTGCCGAGTGAGCTGTGCCAGGGCCTGTGGGACAAGCTCCCAAAGCCAGGTCCAGCTGCAGGCCCATGGACACACAATGGTGAAAACCTCTTTTCTAAAGAGCAAGCACGGATGTGGTAAGCGTCCTCCTCCTTGGCCAGACTCATGGCAATCAACCTCACGTTCACAGGAGGTCGTGGGAAACTCCAGCTCTGACTGTGGGGGGCGTGGAATGTGGATGAACCTGTTCTAAGTCTCCACAAGATCCTCCATTAGGACTGCAAAGCATTTCCATCCCTCCAAGACACTTTTACATTAACCACTATGGAAAACAATGGGAAGGGAGGTTCCTGCCAATGGAAGGCTCTGGACATGCCGGACCCATGTGTGCGTGCTCACTCTCATGACTGCAGGGGAGGCCGGCAGCCTGTCCATCAACCTACCCGACTCCTCGACACTCACTCGCATGTGCCAGGCAAGGTCAGGGCTGTAGACGGAGCAGTGAGCAAATCAGAAATCCCTGCTGGAGGAGTTCAGAGTCCGGGCAGGGAGAGACACAATAAGGGAGCTACGTCTGAGCTACAGCATGCCTACCAGCTGCTGTAAATACCATGAAGAAAACCCAGGGGAAGGACATTCCAGGCAGAGGGAAGAGCAAGTTCAAGGACCCTGAGGTGGGACTATGTCATAGGCGACAGAAACAACACAGTCCAGTGGGAATGGAGGGTGCTGGGATGAAACCGTGCCAGATCATCAGGACGGCTGTGCTGAAAAGAGATGGAGGATGAGGGTTTATGGGAATTCCCCACACTTTCTGCTCAATTTAGCAGTGAACCTAAAACTGCTCTTTAAAAAGTTTATAAATGAGAGAGAGGCATCAGGAGGGCAATGAGGATGCTACTGCAGAACGGGCCAGTAGAGTTTGTCTGTGCATTCCCAGTGGAGTGTGGGGGAAAAAGGACCAATGGGCCAGAGGGTTTTGGGCTGAGCACTGGAGGGACAGGGCTGGCATTCTCCAGGAGGTGAGGACACACAGAAAATTGTAATTAAAATTCGTGAGGAAGCAGGACAGAGCCAAACTCTACCCTGGAGACACTGACAAGCTGTGAGGCCAGGACTGGCAGTGTGGGGAGGGGACAAATAGCAATGACAAGGCCCTTCTAAGGAACAGGTCCTGGGGCTGGGTGTCTGAGAGAGCCCTCCTCCATCTGGCCAATAACCTGGGCTTTCATTGTGGTAGTGATGGGATAACCCAGAGCTGGGACCCTGGCATATGTCACCACGGGCCCCTGTCAGGCTTCCCAGCAACCTGGCTCTTCCACCATGGCTCCTTCCAAACCACACCAGCTCTCAGGGCAACTAGCCAAATGGTGTATGTGTTCTTGGGTAGGGGGGTTAGGAAGACATGAACCACCTGCCTTGCAGAGCTCTGGATGGGTGACCTTGGGCAGGGGTGAGCACCTGGTCACACAGCCCTTTTCTAAAGAGCTGGGTCTTGATCCTATAGATGGGTCAATCGGGGAATGCCATCCTCAGATTGAGTTTTAGAGAAGGGATGTGGGGGGCATACAGGGAGGCAGGGAGACCAGTTAGGGAAAGTGATGAAGGCTGAGTACCTCAGTGACGGGAGGGATGTTAAGAGATGACTCCAACAGGACTTGACTACTCATGGTCTGAGCCAGCAAAGACCTCTTTCTGCTCTTTCTGACACTCCACTGACAGCAGATCTGGGGCACGGCTGGTGATGGGGGCCAGGGACCATGGGACCAGTGTGCACTTTTCCACGGTCCCTCCCTCTGCTAACTTTGAGATTGTCAGGAATGGAGAGGCGGCTGCTCAGCAGACCTCTGGCCTGTGGGGGCCACGAGTGCTGAAGTGGGCAGGGAAGTGGCACGATGTGGGAAGATGGTGGGGGGAAGATGAGGCTCTAGTTTAGTTTTGCCACAGGCTAAAGAGAAGGAGAGACCCGATGAATTTTAAGAAATATTCATCTCAGACTAAAATCAGAATCTGGAGATTTCTGTCAATATAAAATCCTACCACATACTCCCTGGCACAGAAGGAGAGGACAGGCATGGAGCATGGGACACTGATCATAGAAGGAACCCCAGCCCTTCAGCACAGCCACTGATCTGGCTGCCTGTACAGCCTCAGTCTGCACCATGACCACTCTCAGGCCATTCTTCTGCCTGAATGGCCACAACTCCACAGCCTTCTACCAGCCTCTCCACCTGAGTCCACGTGCCCTTCAGGGGCCACCTCTTCCAGGAAGGCTTCCCTGACCTCATCCCCTCTCCAGACTCACCTTGATCTCAGTCTATGGCATCCTAATGGCCAGGTTACTGGTCTGGTGCCCCATGAGACCCTCAAGGGCAGGAGCTGTACCACATTTACCCTTGTGCCCTATGCCTCACACATGCTTGCAACATAACCAGTGCCCAATTAATGAATAAAGTAGCTTAATGAGCTGTTGTTTCACTTTATTGGAAAAAAAAATATCGGTTTTCATACCAGATAAACTGGATAAAACTTAATAACATCCCAGTCAACACTATAATTCCCCACTGAATTAATTTATACATTTGCCTGCAAGCTTAATAATATAGCCATATATTTAGAGGGAACAGGTGGTGATGAATGACAGGCTTAATTAGGCAAATCATTTCACCTAAAATAAAATACACAAACTGCAAGTACAGTGATTCAGCAGCAACAGAAGAAGAAAATGTTAACAACAAAAGCTTCAAACACAACTGCTTTCCTTCCTTCTAATTAAGTTTCTCTTTAATCTGCAATTTAAAATGGCAATTCTTTTAATTTAGTAATTTTCTGCAAAAGATAAAGACACAAACCCTCAAAAGAATATCTGCATTTAGAGGAAAAATATGCCACCCCTGTGAGTCATTAGAACGACAGAACCTAATTAATTGCACCTATAGGCAATTACAAATGGAAGTCAGGAGTTGTGCAGGAGGGAGAGGAGGCTCAGGTGGGCAGGATCAGCCCCTGGGAGGCAGTGGTAGACGTGAGGAGGCCCCGAATGTCCTTCCAAAAATTCCAGTCTAACAACAGGTCTCAGCCTTTAAAGACCCAGCTCAGGTGCCCCCAGCACTGCCCTTCCAGGAGGACTTTCCACCCTCTGCATTAGCCTCCAACTCTGGTGGTCCCCTCCTACTTGTATTACAGAATTTATACTAACTGTTCTTGTGTTTGGTCAGAGGCAGGAATGGAGATGGTGTCCCAGGCACCCCCATTGGCTCTGACTCTCACAATAGCCCCCCCATCCTGTGTGTGATGGGTGAGGGATCGGGACTAGACATGAGGAAGAACTCACCTCAAAGGGTCTCAAAGCTAAAGAGTGGGATAGGGGTGGGGGAGGCAAGCCTTGAGCCCAGGCCTCTGGGTCACCACTGTCAGCCCCTCCTCAGACCCCTCAGTCCTCCTTCCCTGTGGCTAGGTAGGGGCTGTGCCCCCTTCATTCAGTCTGTGGTGTGCTTCCCACCGCTAGGCCTGGGATGACCAGCCTCCTGCTCCATCTCTATGACATCTGGAAGGTTCTAAGACCTGGCAAAAGGCTACCCCTCCACAAAGCCTCCCCCGATACTGCCTGCTGCGAGCCCCTTCCTCCCCAGAAGCACTTGGCACATCTCTGTGGACACCCCCTCCCACTCTTCTCCAGTCAGCCTGGGTGTTCTGAGGGGACAGTGCCTGGGATTTATTTTCTTTCTCTTTTCCCTCTCCAATCTCTTGTTTGCCTCTAAACCTAATGTAGTGCTTGTTATAAAGACGGCATTTAGTAAATGTTTGCTTAGATGAAATAAATGTGTTCCTTCAGGGTCTAACTCCTTCTTGTTTATCCTTCAGGGCTGGCCAGAGAAAACAAGTTCCAAAAAGCCAGTAAGTCTCTAAAGCACAGCTCTACTGGGCTCCTGAATCCTTGCTGGCTCCCAGTGCCCCTGGATGCAGGGCAGACTCTTCACTCTAGTGCTCAAGATCCTCAGTGACTTGGACTTTAGTCTAGCCTTCTGGACCTGTCTTCCCTACAAACCCCTCTGGGATCCACATCCAACCCTTGGCTTCAGTCGCAAAGAATGGCCAGTCCCCTAGGAGTGCCTGGGTGGGTCATTCAGTTAAGTGACTGGCTTTTAGTTTTGACTCTGGTCATGATCTCACAGTTCATGAGAGTGAGCCCCATGTTGGGCTCTGTGCTGATAGTGCAGAGCCTGCTTGGGATTCTCTCTCTCTCTGCCCCTCCCCTGCTATCTCTCTCCCTCTCAAAATAAATAAATAAAACTAAAAAAAAAAAAAAAAAAAAGGCCCATTCCCAAATCCACCATCTGCTCCTAGACCTCTGCCTTGCCTTGCCTGCTGTCTGGAATCCCTTTCTTCACTATCTCAGGGTGCACAAATCCTAGCTATTCTTTAAAGTTCAGCTCCAATGCTACCTCCTAGGGGTGGTTTCAACCTAGACCATCCTGGTAGTATTCCCTTCTCCTCTTCTGTGCCCTGCAATCCTAGTCTATGCCATTGTCTAATCCCACACCAGTCTCTTATTAGTATGGTGCACAGATGTCTTTTCAGAACCAGATGGAGACTGGGCTTCAAACCTCAGCCTCCTCTGGACTTCTGCACAGCCAGCATGCAGCCAACTTTAAAGAATGGCCTATGGGCTGCACTAAGGCCAGGGAATGGAGGAACCATAGCAGCTTGGCATCATGGAAAGGGCATGGACTATGGAGTTAGAAAGACCCATTTGAATCTTGCCTCTGCCGTTGCTGTGTGACTTAGGGCAAGTTTCTAAACCTCTCTGAACCTTAACTATCTCTTCTGTAAAATAAGGTGGCAATACCTATACCATGAAGGATTGTGGAGGTAGTCAGTAGCAGTCTCTGACCCTCCCAGTTATCCATGCAGGACAGAGTCTGTTAAGCAGAGGCAACGAGGATTAGACAACTGAAAATAAGCCCTTGCAAGGAGTTCTCAGCCCACTGAAGAGGCTTTAGGCCTTCTGTGGATGAAGCAGAAATGAATACGGGTCACCCCTGTAAACCACATGGGACTTACAGGCCTGCCCTATACTCTGAAAACACAAGGGCACAGGGAATAGAATGAAGGTGTCCAAGGCACCCCTTCCGCACAGTCCTTGACACTGATGCTTCCATTCTCTCAATAGCTATAGGCCTCGATGCTAGTATATGTGTGTGTGAGGGGGGAAGGGAACAGGGAGGGCAGGGGTGGAGAAGCATATGAGGGGCTGCCGCCCAGGCAGTAGTGAGCCCCCAACAGAGGCAAGGAGGGAGACAGTGCAGTGGTCTGGGGAGCTAGGGTGGACCACGTGACCCCTGGAGCCTCAGGAAACACCACAGACTTTCACAACGTGCAAACACTCGCAACTGACTGAAACTCTGTTCCCATGACAACGGTCTTGGCCGCTTCAATGTTCTAAACATGCATTCTAGGTTACCTCATCTGCTCCTCACGGCAAGATCAGTATTAGAATTCCCATTTTCCTGATGGAGAAACCTAAGCCCAGAGAGGGGAGGCCTCCCTTTCCCTCCAGTTCAAGAGCAGGCCTTGTTCACCCCTCCCCCTCCCCACCTGCCCCATGCACAAGAGCTGCACCTCCAGGTATTGTGAGACAACAGGCGGCTCAGTAAATGTTTGGTTAGTGTTCCTGGACTGCCAACAAGAGGCCTCTGTGTTCACATCGGCAGACACATGCAAGCCCCAGGGCATCACGCAGCCACATCTCGTGGGCAGCGCCTGAGAACAGAGGTCTCCATTGTGAAGGGTGGCAGGGGTGACTCCCCAAGAAGCAGCGCATTGGAGGGGTTTGAGGCAGCCTCTGGGGTGCTGCTTAGGTTCCAGAACGCCGTCCATGCATGTACACCCAAGCCTGGGCTGGGGGAGGAGGGCCTGGAACAAGGCGGGGGGTGTCCTCGTCCTCTTACTCTGCATCCCCCATAGGAAACAGGCACAGCTGTCTGGTGCAAAGACCCCACCCCAAGGGCTGCTGCTCGGCTATGGGAAATAGGATAAATCCAGATGAAAATGATGGAATGACCCAAATGCTGAGGCCTACTGGCTGCCAGGGCAAGCCATCTTTATCATCATAACTCATTTTATGGAGGGAGAATTGGAGGGCTGGAAATGAGACTGATTTGCCCCAAGTCAACAGCTAGATTTGAACTTGGACTTGAACCCAAGTCTTCTCAATCCCAGAGGCCTCTAACAAGGTCAGCAAAAATCCTGTCCACAGTGTAATATGTTCTCAAAAATGTAGCTAACAGTAACAGTGATACCAAAAGCCAACATCCACCAAGCACTCACTGTGTCCTAACTCTCAGCACCAATTGCCATCCCATTTTAAGATGAGGAAACAGAGGCAATTTGCCCCAGGTCATCTTGTTAGCAAGTGGCAGCACAGGGCTTTAAATCCAGACCCCGTGGCTCTGGCACCTGCGGTCACGTGTGCTCTATTAGTCCTGAGCCGGGCTCACCTGTTAGATGGAGAATCCCCGCTCTCGTCTGATGCAGTAGGTTCCCTGATGCTTACATGTTCAGACACCCACAGACACTCACGCGGAATCCTAGGGCCAGGCAAATCGACTCCTTCCCCATCCACAAGCCTCAGACGACCTGCATGGTGGGCATCTGTGGAAACAAGTCTCCCCATCCAGAAACCCAAAAGCCCGCACCAAGCCATTTATATGTCTCTGCTGCCGTCCCTCTGCAGATGGCAGTGCAGAAAAGGAAAAGTGACAAGCAAGGACAAGCCAGGTACAAGGCTCCAGGGCGCTGTGTGCCACGCACTAGTGTACCACTGTCTCAACCCCCAACGTGGTATCTGGACTCCTGGGTCAATCCTCAGACAGGCAGGGACACGCTCTCCGCTTCTTCCTAGGAATTCAGACCAGAGGCAGCAGCCGCGGCAGTTCACAGCCAGGCAAAACTGCCTGTCCAGGTGCAGATCTCTAAGCCTTACTCGGAGAGAAGACAGGCGTACAGCATGAAAGAATGATATGAAAATTAACCATCTCCGTGTGAGCAGGCTGCATGATTACCTAGGTATTCTAGCGAGCTGAAGAAATCATGGGGTTGGTTTTTCTGAGGAATGATTTATTCAGTAACTTAAATATCTGTATGTTCATTATGTGCCAGGCATGGATCTAGGTGGGGGACCCTGGAAGGGAGAACAAGGCAGGCAGAATCTTGTAACCTAAAAGAGCTTACAAAAATCTCTACCCACATGAAGATTTCTGCTCTGCCAAACAGAAGAGCAAAGATTCTATCAAATCTTGGTGTTTTTTGTTACACAGGAGACAAAGGCACTAGAAGGAACATTTCTATCAATATAATTAGTAGACAAACCAAAGCTATTAAATAGTAGTGTTTCCCTTTTTCTTTTCTTTCTTTCTTTTTTTTTTTTTTGGCGACTAAATGAATTCATTCATATGTCAAGTAGAAAAACCAACTGGAAAAACCTGTCCCTCAGTAACATATTAGCCAAAGGAAGCAAGTGATCCCAGTTCTCTTCGTCATTCAACCCCCCCTTTTTCTCTGCAGACCTGCTGTTCATGTGTTAAACATTAATTACAACTGTTACTCATTACATCGCAAAAAGCTCCCCATAAAAACAAAATTGTTAATTTCCTCACAGGTCCAGGGTATTCTGGGAAGCTGTGCAAGGGACAGGAAGCATCACAAAGCCCCACTGGAGCCCATGGTGAACAGGAGGTGGCATTTGTCTCGGTCTGCCAGGTGATGGTGGCAGGTCTAAGACTCCCCAAGGAACATCTCCAGGGGCTGAGCCTGTTTATTCTGAGTGCGTGAAGATGAGTCACGGGGCTTGGTAGGAACAGCAAGCCCAGAGGAAGTGTCTGCTGCACATTATATCAGCGTTACCAGCCTCAGAGCATTTGCACTTGATAGTGACAAGTCATGAGGTCAGCATGGAGTGGGTGCAACTGCTCCACGGCAACCAAAGACACACTGCACCAGCACAAGGTAAAGGGAATGCTCAGACCCGCCTTTTCCACACCTGAGAGGTCAATGCAGCAGTGGAAAGAGCAAAGGTTTTGCAGTCAGACTGAGCTGGGTTCATCTGTGGCAAGCTGTGGGCAAGCTGCTCTTCCTCTCTGAGCTTGAGTGCTGTCACCTGTGTGAGGACAGTGACATCACACCCACCTTGCAGGGTTTCATAAGTGGTACTCTCTAAATGTGAATTTCCTGTCCTTTCCCCATTTTCCCCTTTACCTTAATAGGATTATTTTAAATTGGCCAACTGAACTTGTTCAAAGATGACTCAGAATTGTAGAGGAAACAGACATATCCAGGACTTAACTTGCCCTCTCTCTGCTCTTTCAGCCTTATTTGATGAGGGCTGGCAGGTGTCAAAACTCAAGAGGGTGTCCCTTGAGTTTTGGGGTGGGGTGACCAACACAGCATTAGCACCTCCCCTCAAGTGTGTATCTGGCTGTTCCAGAATAAACCAATGCATCCCATCAGGCTGTGGTAGGAACACAGAGGTTCCAGCCCAACCTGGGATGTGGGTGAGCAAGGGACTGGACATGTCCAGGAAGGACTTTCCTGGAGGAGGTGGTGCTGCCACCACTGAGCTGAGCTGTGATATCCCCTCTCCCTGATCCTGGCACCTAACATGTAACACATTCAGGGTACACTGTAGGGTTCTCCAAGTGAAGCCCTCAAGTCAGTGGTATCAGTTACTTGGGACACTGCTAAAAATGTAAATTCTCATGCCTCATCCCTGGAACCTACTGTATTAGGAACTCTGGGGGAGTGCAAAGCAACAATCTATTTAATGCTTCCTCTGGGTGATTCCCCTGCTCACTCTGGGGAAGTCAACCAATCCACAAGTGTGTCATGGTTAGAATGGGGAGGGGGACAGAGGGGAGAAAGGCAACGGGGACCCTCTCACACCCAGAGACCAGTGGTCCAATCCTTCGGAAGGCCTGAAGAATGGAAAAATTGGGTGGCTCATCATTAGAACTACTGGAGGAACAGAGATTGGGGTTACCTACAGAAGTACTGCTTTCCACACCATCCATATTTCTCATTACCAGGCGTAACGAGGAATGAGCTTTGTAAGTGGGGCCTTGGAGCCTTCCAAGTACCTCTTCGTGGGGTACTATTTTAATATTAAATTAAATTTTATCTAGTACATAATCCTTCCTTGAACACCAATAACCATGCTCTCAAGTGTGACCCTTTAGGGCTTATACAGTCTTTTCATCTAGAACTTTTCCCCTTAATCATTACAGGGATCCAGTGTGACAAGGGTTGTGAGTATCCCCATTTTGTAGATGGGAGATTGAACAGCCTGTCTGAGGTCACACAGCTGGTGAGTGGTGGAGATGGCATATGAACTTGGGATTATCTGATTCCTTCTACTGACCCACTGACTCCCGACATGAAAACACTTTCTTGAGCTTTTGAGAGCAGAGAAACCCACTGAGAAGCTAGTGGGGAGACAGACAAATACCCAAATAACTATGTTCAGTACTGAGTCATTTGTCTGTCTTCTATCTTTGCTGGGAGGCAGATGTGTTGCCGGCTGAACCCAGGGCACTGCCCAAAAAGTAGCTTCAATGGAGATGAATCTTTAGACGGTGAGTCAAAAATGAAGAAATGAAATGACTTTGTTCCTTTAAAAGCTCTCAAGGGCACCCTTCACACATTCCTTGCTGCCTGGCCCCTTGAGCAAGCACTCTGATCATTTGCTTCTCAAAGGCAATTACAAATCATTAAGGATATAGCAGTGAACTGTACTTGTTGGATTAAAAGGAAACGTTGGTCTACCCTCTTTATTTGGCCTGATTGGCTCTGCTATGGGTCTCTGGCAGTTCTCTTCTCCTCTCTGGGCCTCAGTTTCCCTGACTGGACAAGAGGGAGTGGGATGCCATGGTGTGGGAGCTGAGCGGTGGCAGAGCATGACCAGCTGGTGGGATGGCTCTGCTCAGCCCCCACACAGGCACAAACTTCCAGAACTTGGGCTCCTATGGAATCCTCAGGTAGAACCACTCCGGGGGGGGATCACACACCCAGCAGAGCATCCTCCCAGTTGTAGATATAGGGAGGAATTTGCACAAGACAACAAAAGGCATGTGACATTCCCCATACGCTGCAACCATATTTTATGCAGCATCTTTGACGGGCAGCAGGGAGCCCAGACATCCACTGGGTTAGGGCTTGGGATCTGGAGGTGGACTTCACATCCCAGTTCTGTGGCTGCTAGCTATGGGCCCCTTCTCTTTGGGCCTCAGTCTTTTTTTCCTTAGTAAAATGAGGAAACTAATCCGCAGAGCATAGCTATAAGGATTATAGATGATAATGCAGACAGAGAGTGCTCAGTAGATGCTAGCACTTTCCTGATGTCGTGTCCTGTAAGCCTTACTAGGACTCTTTGCTGCTGACACATTTCCTGGGTGAGAAAATGGAGGCTCTTAGGACAGGTTCAATCCTCGACCTCCCAGTGGCCACTCAGAGAATGTGAAGACACCTAATCCATGCCACCATGAGCCCATGTCTGTTTCTCTAGGTTCTCCTCTCAGCTCCTCTGCCCTCCCCTGTGTGGACACTTACTGTGAAGGCTCCATTTGTCCATGTCACAATCTCTGCCACAAGGCCCAGGGCTGATTAGACCTTCCGTTTCAATCCATGCCACCCCAAGACAGTGTAGAATCACCCTAGGCTGCTTTCCTTGCCCTACTGTGCAGGGAGTTCCATAGGTCATTTCTAGACCCACCTGCTACCTTGCAATTTGTTGCTGTAAAGACTCCCAAGGCGTAAGTCAAAGCAGGCTGGGGACTGAATGTAGCCAGCTCTGAAGGCAGGTGTCTCTGCCAGGGGTGAAGGGGGCTGATGGCTTGATGGAAGCCACACCACCTCTCCATGCATTGGGGGGAATGCAGCCTGCCTGTTCTCTGCAGTTGGTGGTGCAAAAAGCCTGACTGGGCATCTTTCCTGGGGGCTGGGTGGGTGGAGGTTCTGGCTGAGGTCACAGTCAGCTTCCCAGAGGAAGAGCAGGCAATGAAGGCCCAAGGCTTTTTGGAGAGCTTGTACTTCTCACTCACCTAGCCAGAGAATTCTGGGAGGAAAGACTTTCATTCTCAAGAAGCTAAGACCACCTCACACCCTGTCTTCACAACAACCGGGGAGTGATCATTGAGCCTTCCCGAGGCAGCACCCCCAGACTGTGAGAGTGTGGCTGAGCTGGGAAGCCTGACTTCCATAAAGCTGGTCTGGAGTTGTTGGCTGGGAAGGGTTACTTCTATGGGAAATGCCAAAGGACTCCTCTGATAATGCCTCTTTCCATGAATGCAATATAGGACAGCACTTTGAAAGGCAGGAAGCACTTTGGCTTCATAGACTGAATCATGGAGATCATTTGGAAGCCTTCCCTTCTCCTGGTCTCTGATCAGTATGGTGGGGTGCTAAAGGATGGACACAACCCTCGAGGTGACAGACCAACCCCCCAATGCTGGGCAAAACCTCTATTATCATTCCCGCCTCAATCGAGCTGCTGGTTGCAAATTCCCAGAGAGAGGAAGCTCATTATATATCCTTCCAGGTGTAAATGAAATTCTTGCCTAAATTCACTCACTTGGACCCTAAATGCCGTGAATCTTTCTCGGTGGGCCCAGCTCTGGTCTTTGGGGCTCCCTCACAACCCATACCCTTTGGAAATTTGAAAACACTGCCCAGATTCCCTCATCCAGGCTAAAAATACAGACCCAGAGAACACAAAGGAAAGAAAGATAGTAACAATTTTGCCCGGCCAACTCTATCCCACACACAAACGCTCCCCAGCTCCTGCACCCCAGGCTCTCAGGGAGCATTAGAGAGCTTCCCGAGAGTCAAGAGAAACCATTTCAAATGGGTATTGCAAGCACTGCCTTGCTCCCCGATGACACCAATGACTTGCTAAAGTGTGTGCATGTGGCCATACACACGCGTTTGCACAATTGACTCACACAGGAACACCTTCAATCCTGGGCAGCCACACTTCTGGGTGTACACGTGGGACCATGGCAGCGCTTGAGTTTCCTACTCGAGCCATTTCAACTCATCCTCATTACCTGGAAAGTGGCCCATCCACCTCTCACCCCATCTTCACTTTGCGCTAGGATACCAGAGGGTGCCCCTCACCCATGAACACTGCCCCGGTGGGCTCTGGCCACGACACGGGGAGGCATCTGGTCATGACCAATGATGGGTGCGCCCAGCGGCCCCCCAGCCCAAGTGAAATGGCTTCCTTCTAGACCCTAGAAATCAGAACGAAGCCTAAAGCTTCTTGGGAAGAGAAGAGCCATGGAGCAGTCTGGAGCAGGCCATGTACAGATAAGTGACTTGATGAGACACAGGCAGGGACCTGATTCTAAGTCTGTCTTCTCTCAGCAGCCTAAGAAGTAGACCTATAATGACACTTGTGATAGCAACTCAGTGACATAAAGCCATGTCCAGAATGGACACCTGCAGCCCAGAAACTTAGAAGGAGACAGTTTTAGCTGAGACCTTGTGATCCTTTGTATAGAATGTATAGGAGTTCTAAAACCACCTTTGGGCAGAAGTAGGCAAGTTCTGGTCTGATATCCTTAAGAACAGTTGAGGTCCTATAGGTTAAGTGCTTTTCACCTTAACACACACTCAAATCACCTTCGGGGTCTTGTTAAAACAGATCTGACTTCCTAGGTCTGGGGTGGGACCCGAGGCCCTGCATTTCTCACCATCTTCTAGGGGATACAATGCTGCTGGTTCAGGGACCATGGTGTGAGCAGCAGTGTCAGACCAGACTAGAGCATCAAAGGTAACACAACCCTCGAGGGACCTACAGGTAGTCAGTCCAGGAGAGTGTGAGACCCTCTACCTGTCTTGGTGCTGCTATCTCATGCCACAGGCCCTGGGTGTCTGGGAGAGCTGCCTTTAATCAAACTGGTGTTTGTAGAAAGTAAGCTCCTCTTGGATGGCAATGGCCCCATCCCAGCTCTTCTCATGGCCAGGAGGAGGAGCACAGCCCCTTATCGGCCATGCCAGGGGATAGGGAGAGTCCTTGGATTCCTTTGTGCCCAGGGAAACAGGGGGCTGCGAAATGCACAGGGGTGGCCTGACCTGCAACCTCACGACTACTCTTGTTTCTGGCTCTCGGCCCGACAGGCAGAGACTGGCACCGACAGGGCTGACTGTATGATGGGAGAAACGTCCTGCCAGGGTCGAGTGCAAGAAGCTCAACAGGCCCAGAGACGTAGTAAGAAAGCCCTTGGGATGCACAGCTGTGTCCCAGGAAGGGCTCACAGAGATGGCAAGATATGAGCTGGGCTTGGAAGGAGGCACAGGCTGTTTTTCATGGCAGCGAAGGGCATTTAGGCAGAAAGAATGGAATTTGCACGACGCACACTGCTTTCAGGGAATTGGGTATAGTATGGTTCGAGCAGCTAGAACATCAATTGAGGGGGTCAGGATGGGGTAGGGCAGAGGCCTCGCTGCTGGCGGCTAGAAAGAAAGGGTCCAGTTGGGCATGAAAAAGAGATTTTAGGCAAAAATGAATCTTAAAAATTAAAGCCACCCTCCTCTTTTGACCTTCAGTGTGGCAAGAATTAAATGAGTCATTCAATGTCTCTTTTTTCACATGCCTAAACTCTTAGATGCATAAGAAATTTTTTGCATCTGCCTTTTCACCCCTTAACATTAAATATAAGCATTTCCCTCAGTTATTATAAACTTTTCTGTCAACATTGCTTGTTAGTGCCTATACAGTACTCCATTGAATCAATCCATTCGCTGGACATTCAGGTTGTTCTCCACCTTTCATGATGAAAAACAATGTCGTTTCTGAGTTTTAGATCATAACCCTGGCATGGATCCAAAAGGCTGGGATTAGAATGAGAGGATGAGCACATAAGTTTAAGAGCTGTGACACATGTGGCAGGCAGCTTTGCAAAACAGGCTGTGGGAGAGAAGTTTTAGTGCTGTGACAGATACCCAGATTCTAGAGAAGCAGTCTCAGAGTGAGGCGGAGGGGGGCACCTGAGTCATTCTTGGCCAGGGCGAGAGCCAGCTTGAGGTCAGGATGCACCCATGCCTATGCTCTGTGAATGGCTTAATGCCAAAGCCAGAACAGGAAATGCAGTGGCCCTAGGTGCACGTAGGCCTATCACAGCTGTACAACAAGAGGGAAGCTCCCTCAGGCCCAGTGGGAGCCACTCTGCAGGTTGGTTTTCTTTTAGTTTTTAAGAAAATTCCTTCTGAAATCTTGGCTTTAGTGAACTAGAGCATTACCCACAGGACAAAAGACACAGTCAGACAATGAGATCATCAGGGCCGTCTTTGAAGACTAGGAAAGACCGGAACGGAGGGCCTGGAGGCCTGGCCTGGCCTCCCTCCCTCCAGGACCCTCATCATCTTTGAGGGGCCCAGCTGGACTATCCAACAAAGCCCTGCGGGTTGATCTGAGCAGAAGGACCAGTGCATACTTTACCAAAGGGGAATACTGAGCATGGGTCAGCAGTGCCCTTTGAGCAGGGCCACCAGCTCCTTACCTGCCAGAGCTGGGATGGTGACCCGGTTCCACTCCCACGGCTGGTCGTACTCGTCGGCGGGCCTGTCGTCATCCTGGGGCAGCTTGCTCTCCCGTAGTCGGGGGCTGACCGTGCTCTCTGAGTCTGAGTCGACGCTTTGGCCCTCGGGTTCATAAGGGGTGTCGTATAACTGGATGCCTTTGTGCTGGGACCGTACACTTTCTTGCCTCTGAAATTCTGCAGGCAAAAAGGAAGGAGGGAGGGATGTATGGATGTGTGGAATGTACTTCTTCACCTGGGACCTGCCAGGTGACACCCACAGGAATTCAGTCACAAGCCAAGGAGGTGAGACTGCAAAGGAATGGGCCCCTGTTTCTGCGATTAGCTGTTTCCTCCCCACCTCTCAAAGGCGGTGTCTCTGCTCTCACAGGCCAGGTTTCCTCACAAAGATCTCAGGCTCCTGGACCTAATGACAGAAGCAGAAGGCTCACTGCCACCGTCTGGTTGTGCACTGTTGTCCGCAAGGGCAGGCCCGGATGTGCACATGATGTTCCGGGGTGTTCTGACATCAAAAATAGCTCTCACCCCCTTGCTTTACAGATGAGTAGGGGGTCTCCCCACTAGGCTCATCTAACACACTAGTACATCTGAGGGATTTGAGAGCAGACGTCTATTTTTGAGAGAGCGGGCAAGCGAGCAAGCAGGTGAGTGTGTGTGAGCAGGGGGGAAAGGCAGAGACAGAGACAGAGACAGAGACAGAGAGATGGAGAGAGAGAATCACAAGCCCTAATGTGAGGCTTGAACTCACGAACCACAAGATCATGACCTGAGCTGAAATCAAGAGCTGGACGATTAACTGATTGAGCCACCCAGGCGCCCCCAGCTTCACTTCTGAATAAGGGAGGAAAGCTCCAAATCTTCTGGAGGGGAGGCTAAGGCCTGGCCCTCTGTGGGTTGAGAGGTGACTGTCTGTTTTGACCAGGCCCCAAACAGGGGTTCTATGTCAGCTTCTGCTCATTTCTGAGAGGCCAGTGGTGGCTTGAAGATGGATGCTAGGATGCTAGAATCAGGTGCTTCTGAGCCAAACAGTGACACTTTACCTGCTTTGATCCTAGACACCCCATGTGAAGGGCCTGCATGGGACACAGGAAAGGGAGGGTTTGCTTGAGAGGCTGTTCTCAGGAAGACCAATGCTTCCAAAAGAGGTAGACATACGCATCTAAATTACATAATTCTCTGTGGCAAAGGGGCTCTGTGCAGGGCCTGTGAGGGGTGGGGCAGGGGGAGAGGCGTGAGAACAGGAGGGTCGGTGTTCCCTGAGGTTGGGCCATGGTGAGCCAAGGCAGCATGGCTGGAGGGTACTGGCTCATTGTCTTTCTGTTTCATGTGGTAAAAGACATGCATAACATAACTTTTAACCATAAATTTTAACCATTTTTATGTGCACAGTTCAGTGGCATTAAGTACATCTATACTGGAATGCGACCATCACTGCCATCTACCTCCAGAACTTTTTTATCTTCCCAAACTGAAACTCTGTACCTATTAAACACTCACTCCCCACTTCCTCCTCCCCCCGCAACCCCCTGGGAGACAGTACTCTACCACCCTAGATACTTCAATAAGAGGGGAATCATATGGTACTTGTCCCCTTTTGTGATGGGCTTATTTCACTTAGCATAATGTTTATAAGGTTCTCTCTCACATGTGGTAGTGTAGATGCTATAATTTCCTTTCCTTTTAAGGCTGAATCTCTTTTAAGGCTGAATAGGTCTAACCATTGTCCACTTTTGCTGGAGCACCAGGTCCAAGGAGATGAGAGGGGAGAGGTAAGGCTTGATATAAAAGGGGTGAGGATCGTTGAGAGTGAGCTGTTTAAAAGGACTCTCCAGGCATTCTCCAAATCAGAGTTCCAATGGCATAAAGACATGGTAGAAACCCACGGGACTTAGGGGCCTTGAAGAGCAGCGAACAAAACACATGGTGATGTCAGCCCTTCTGAGCAAGAGCATTGTTTTTAGGCTGGGCTTCATGGTCCAGGGCCAGCTCATGAGGATGGCAAAACTCTGTGTGCACATGCCCTGATACAACAGAAGCCAGCTGATACCGTGCCAGTGCTGTTAGTGCTGACGTTAAATAACATTACGGTAGCATAATGTTTCCCAGACTTCATTAAGTCACACGCACACCAGCTTCTGTTGATTCTGTTGTTTGCAGGTACCACCTGGGTTCTTACTTGCCATTTTTATTCACGCTGCCTCACTTTTTACAGTTAGTAAATTCATTACAAAAATTTTACACCACCATCCTTAAGTCATTATCCTTTAGTAGAAACAGTTGATAACACATAAAAAGAATGAATGAGAACAAAACCAGGTAGGTAGGTACCAGCCTGAGGCTTGCTTTCTCTGCTGGAAACGGACCTGAGGTGGAGAGCCAGTGGGGGTGCAGGCAGCGTGCAGAGATATTCTCTTTGGCAAACACTTTCTCTTTTTACAAGAAGTGTGGAAGAAAATGGAAAAACCTTCTCACTTTCTCAGGCCCCTGAAAATCCTGCCCCACTGAGAGGCAGGATGTCCCATACTTTGGCAAAACATGGCTTTACTGGGTACCATGAGTAAACTAGGATCGTTTATTAGTTTTGGGGATGATGTTTTCATTTCTATGGGGTAGGAAGAGGAAACGAGAAGAGCTATAAGAGGTAGGATTCGGGGCGCCTTGGTGGCTTAGGTGGTTAAGTGACCAACTCTTTATTTCAGCTCAGGTCATGATCTCACAGTTCATGAGTTTGAGTCCCGGGTTGGGCTCTGTGCTGACAGTATGGAGCCTGCTTGGGATTCTCTCCCATTCTCTCTGCCTTTCCCTTGCTTGCATTCTCTCTCAAAATAAATAAACTTAAAAAAAATTAAAAGAAAAACAGAAAGGTAAGACTTGGTCACTTTAAAGTGAATACAAACTGTAAGGCACCATAGACAACTCCGTAACTCACTGAACCTACCAAACTATCTAATCTGTTCTGGGGGGTGTCATCATCAGCGTCACTCTCACTGGTTCTGAGGAGCACAGTCTAGCCTTCTGTCCTTGGGAAATTCTGAGGTCTGAGGACATTGGGGATACAGCTGATGGGCACTGACCCAGGAAAACCATCTTCTTCTTCACCCTACTTTATCAGCAAGACCAGCAACTGTTAAAGCACTGTACAGTTTACAAAGCACTTTGCATGAGAATCACCATTTAATCGTGGAGACAACAAAGCAATTCACAGAGGCACATTTGTGAGCCTCCAATAATCAGGAGTGCCTTTGCTCTCTTCCTCACAGAGGCTGGCTACAAACAGATCTTCAAAGAGTGTGGGTGGGATAAATGAGCGACAATCGACAACCAGAAACCACTCCTTACCCCCAAATTCTTGTTAATTTATGGAAGTCCCTGACAGCAGTGATAAAGTATCTGGAGCAATATGCCAAATGCATATAGTTTGGTATTACACAATATGCAGAAGAGATGGATATTCTACATAAATACCCGCATAAAAGGAAAACATGTGCAGTGAACAGATCAGCTATTAAATCAGAGGGACTTGTGCATACACCTCTCCTACAGAATTTATTGTTCCAAAAGCATCTGCGCCTTCCTAAAGCTGGGTTACTAATGGCATGCAGTTAGGGCAGGGGATGTTATAATGGTAATCATTAAAACGAGCTTCCCCCTGTAGTACATGGTGAATTCAAATTTTCATTAAGGCTGCAACAATTGGGAACAGTTAAGTAAATTATGGCACGCTAACTGGATGGAATATTAAGCAGCCATTAAAATGATAAATCTGAAGATTATGTAGCTACATGGAAAAGCGTGCATGAAATTATGCTAAGTTAAAAAGTAAAATACAAGATTATTTATGTATTGAGCAAACCGTATAATGTGGGTTTTCTAAGCAAGTCCTGGCCAATGTGAACAATGCCCCAAAGGTAAGTCTAGTCCTTGCTTAGGAATTGCTGAATACTGTCATCACACACTTTGCCCACAATATCTAGACTTGGATGACAGCAATGTTGTCACATGAATAAAGGGCCGAAAGCCTGATAGAGGAAGGTAAATAGCTACTGTGTATGGAGGAAGGAATTATTGAATAATTATTTTTGAAAGTTGTTTTAAATAAAGAATAAGGATGCCAGTAAAGAAAAAAGGTAATTAAGACGGGAGAACATGAAAGTAAATAGTGTTTTAAGCAAGTTGGGCTTACAGCTGCTTTGTGCATTTTGGAAACAGCTGCCTTTCTCTGAGAAGAGGCTCATTTAGGGAGCACCTTTTCTCCTAGGGAAGGTTGGCCAGGGGCTCCAGAAGTCAAGGGCCACCGCATCAGTCTAGCTTACCTGACGTCATTGTCTCCTGCTTAATGACCAGGCCCATCCTCCTTATTACCCAGACCAATCTCTGATGGTCTAGAGACTGATCTAATAGGGGACCATATATTTTAAGTCACAAATTATCTGGGCCTCACCATCTATTAAGTTCATGAAAAATGACCTTTAATATTGGTGGCAGGCTGTGATTTCATGCCTCTTAGGCAGGAACAGAAACATTAAATTGACAGGGGGGCAGATTTCTGTTAACCTCTGGAATAGAAAGGTTTTCATGCGGAACTACATATAGAGAAAGAGAACAAACAAAACAAACAAAACAGTGCTTTCTCTAGAATTAAGAGACTTTAGACCCAGAAGGGACCCTGGAAACATGCACCAAGGGCACAGAGCCAGGGGAGGGAGGCGGGGGTACTGCACAAGGATTGCAGCTATGGAGAAAGAATGGCCAGGGGATCATCTTGAGTGAGAGGCCCAGGACAGAGCTTGGGGCAAACCAAGAATCTCCTGAGTGGATCCAAGGAGGGTCTAGAGTTCCCCAAGCCCATAAGCCACAAGCTACTCTTTGCTCCTGGCTTCACCAGCTCTGTGCTGCTTCCTGCTCACACTCCTTTTCTTTATTTTGGCTGCCAGGAAGCTCAGAGTCAATTCTGAAGCCCGACTTCAATAAGTGTATTATCTTAGATATTGTATCCATTCATTTGCCCTTCTTTCTATATGGATTTTGATTTCCATTATAATGGCCTCATTATATACATTTAAAAAATTATGAACAACTTCAAATCTGTACTTTCAAGTTTATTTATTTATTTTGAGAGAGACAGAGAGAGCACAAGCAGGGGAGGGGCAGAGAGTGAGGGAGAGAGTCCCCAGCAGTCTCTCCATGCTGTCAACCCAGAGCTGAATTCAGGGCTCAAGTTCACAAAACTGTGAGATCATGACCTGAGCAGAAATCAAGAGTTGGATGCTCAACCGACTGAGCCACCTGGGCGTCCCCAAACCTATATTTTGAAAGCAGATAGATACACATCTAAATGAAAAAAGAAAAGTGTAACATACTTTATGGTTAATATCTTTTACTCATAAAAAGACTAGAAGAAAAGAAACCTATTCTATAACTCTTTACCTTCCCTTCGGGAACAGGAAAAGGAGGTCTCTGAGAGCTGAAGGCTGAGGAAATCTGTGTACATCCCTGGTGCACCCAGCCTCCTCCAGCAGCACGGGCATCCACCTCTCCTGCACCTGGCCAGGCATCTACTGAATGCCCAGCACAAGAGCCAAACAGAGATGTGATCCTGGTCTTTAAGAAGCCCTTGGTGAGGGAGTGCCTGAGCCTCCAGCACAGAGATGGCTCAGGATCCTCACCAGGGAGCAGACATAATACTACAACTCATTGGGGGAAACATGGGAATGCTTAAGGAATTTAGACATGAGGTCATTGCACAGTGGTGTGGTGAGGAAAATGGGCATTGATGGAGGAAGGACAGAAGCAAAGGCATGGGGGCTGGACGCACAAGGTAATAACATGGGGAAGACGGGCTGTCAAGGGGGCCTGGTGGGAGAGGAAGCTGGAGGAGGGTAGAAGTAGGTTCTGGATGATCTTGAATGTCACCGGATGACACCCCTAAGAGTGTCTAGGAGAGGTGTCTTAGAACCTCCGGGCAGGGTGGAGTTGGGTGGGGAGAGGCTGGCACAGATGTGCAGAAGCCTAGCTGGAAATGATAGACGCTGGCCTGCAGGCCCCTCACCTCTAATTTTCCTACTGGGCTTGTCTGGGAATCCACACCAGATGCCAAATCACAGGGTGGCAGAGCCTAGTAGGGATGTGGCCCATGGAGACCTCCATTCCCAGGCCAAGAAACCTCTACTTAGCCAGTGTGGACGTGCCTGAGATGCCAGGGATGGGGGTAGACTAGACTCGGAAGCTTAGGGCTACATGCACCTTCCACTGACAGGCTGCCCTGCACCACCCACCTGGAGGGAGGCAAAGCCATGGGTCCAGGGGAGTGAGAAGTTCAGCAGCACCGTGTGGTGGCTGCTAACATGGATCCCAGCAGACTGCTTGGGCCCAAGGCCTGGCTCCAGCCAAGGACCTAGGGCAAGCTGCCCCTGTTCCCAAACCTCTGGATAGATAGGGGCTCAACAGTATCCACCCTGGAAGGACATTTAGGAGAGTTAAATGAATTCATATACCTTCCGTGTTTAGAACAGTGCCTGATGCACAGAAAACACTCTGTGGACACTGTTGTTATTTCAGGTGCCACTGCTGGGCTTCCTGGGAACACCACCATCCTAAGACTCCTCCTGCTCCCAGATGATCCTTCATCTCCCAGAGCCACAGAAGGCCTGCTCACAGAAATCTGACAGGCTAACCCTATATTTGCAATGGAGGGTTTCAACACCAACCTCTAAACCTACTTTCATTCCTGGATCCCAAACTCCAATTCCTGCTGCTGCTTGGGCCGTCTCATGCCCTCAAGTGTGAGCCCTGCTCTGGATCAACTCCTGTGTGCAACGTGAAGGTCAGCAGGCTAGTCACTACATTGTACAGATCAGGGAACCTGAGAGCTGGGGAAGGGGAGAAAGTAGCAGGGATGAGGCCAGAGGTCCTGGGCCGGGACTCCTCCTCTGCCTTTCCCAGACGCTTCCTGACATCTCTTTTATCAGACTGTCTAGTTCTTAATCTTCTAGAGGCAGAGGCATCTATTTCAGTCAGGTCTGAGGTGTTAAAATCATACCCAGCACCACAGAGAGAGTAAGGAACTGCACAGGAGTGGCGGGTGGCTGTCCCTAATTAGGCATGCAGCTGAAAATTAGCCAACTTCCAGGGCACCACATCAAAGGGAAGACAGGGGACGTTCATCACATTCGCTGGAAAAAGGCCCAACTCCTGACTGAGGTGCTTCAACGGATGTCTGAATTCAGGTATCCCTTAGAGGCTGAGGCGGCAGCACGGGGCAGCAGGACTTCTTGCGGGGACACTGTGGGCCAGCAAGGGCAGGGCAGGGGGGTTCTGAGATAAACCCAATGCAACACAAGCATGAGCCCCACCTCCTCCTCCTCTATCTAGTCTGGTTTCCGGAGCTGTCTAGAAGCCAGGAGACGACTAATTGGAGTTCTCTTACCATCTTTTCCAGGCGTGCACAGAAACACCCAAGAAGTGGGGGTGGGGTGGGGGGTGAGATCTGCGGAATCAGGGGGTGTGGAACAAGAACAATGGCCACGTTGGAGGGAGCAGAGAGGGCCTGACACTGGCCGGCAGAACCTGTACCACTTGCTCTTTTGTGCTCAGCCCCAGGGTGAGGGAAAGGCCCATGTCTGAGTCAGGGAGCCCAGTGTGCTCCCTTCCCTCTGTCATCTGCGATGATGGGGTCTTCCCTGGAGGCCCCTGTTCTGTGGCACCAGAGGAGAGACAAGCATGCACACCCAATGACACCAATTATGCTTTCCTCAGGATTTGAGGAAAGAGCTCACAGAGCTCTTAGGCCCTCTCTGCAATTACGGCCGAATCCGTCAGCCCTGCCTGTCACTCTGCACCAGGGGACTGCTGTGGCGTGCTGAGGCCTCTGAGAGGCTGCAGGCCAGAGTTCTGTCGCCATCCCCTGTGGAGACTCACTGAGGCGAACTTGCTGCTCCAAGATCTTGGCTGCCCTGGACTCAGTACCATGCATAAACAATCTCCATTTAGAGCAGCAACTTTCTCAAGAGACAGCTTTCTGATTTTATGTCAATTGCAAGACCCTAATTCTCAGGCAATCAAGGAGTCTGCCTGCTTTTCTTTCTCAAGCATCCACTGAGCCCTTACTGTGTACTAAGGTGGGCCCCAGGCCAAACGCTGAGCACTCACATGCTGTTAGACAATGCTCCTGCCCCCAGGAGACCTCACGGTTTAGGAGGAGAATCAGGATGCCAACATCCATAAGCACTGAGTTAATAACAGCTACAAGTTAGTGGGAACTTGCCTAAGCCAGGCACTTACCTGTGTATTGGCTGTGTAGCATTCCTCAACCCCATGGAACAAACAGGCAAATGCAACTATATTTTACATTAGATAGGTTCAGAGGCCTCAGCTGGGAATAACCCAGTTCTTACTGGCCCCGAGTACCCTAAACTGGTACACACAGGGGCAGCTCAGTGGGGACAGAAAGGAAATGCTGTCCCAGGGATTTCGAAAAACTTGGGGGAGGTGGCACTTCACAGAATCTCAAGTCCTAGTACAAGGAGGCCCCTCAAGGGTCAGGGACCTGCCTTGTGCCACACACAGTGAATGGCGGGCCCTGGGTAGAATTCAGTCAAGGAAAGGACAGACAGGTAAAGATGAGAGACACCAGGAGAAGGGCAGCCCAGACAGGTCAAGCAGCAGCAAAGTTGTGGACAGAGGAAAGCTCAAGGGGTTCTGAGGTTAAACCAAATACTGTGAACTGCCTTGGGCTTGGGGCTCATGAAGAAGAGGGGACACGGAGTAGCTGGATAAGAACTGGAGCTGGGCTGTGGGGGGCACTGAATGTCAGGAGGAGGGATGCAGGCTTGAAAGGGGAGGGAACTGGGAAAAGTGGCTCAGGAGCTCTGAGCAGGTTTGCACTTTCACACAAAAAGCCTTTTTCAGAAGCTGACAGGAACCACCAGGGTGTGGCCATCAGCTGCTGATGATCTGAGGGTCTGAGCCTGCAAACAATTATCACTCCACCCTTTCAAGAAGTGGACAGAGAATGCCCAGTGCTCCAGAAAGACAGACACACTCCAACAAACAACCCAAACTTGAGTGTTTCCTTCAGGATAAGGGGCAGAGGTCAGGGTGGCACCTGCATCCTCCAGTGAATCCTGAGAGGTACAGGTATCCCCTGACCCCTGGGCTACAGAGACCAGGGCCCTGCAGGGACCGCCTGGGGCCTCAGCAAACAGAGGCAGATGCAAGTCCAGTCTTGTGTCCTCCCAGTATTGATGGGCTATACAAGAGGGCCAATTGCCCCCTAGTGCAATCTTCCAGTCTGCTGAGTGTGGTTTGATCCCAGCTTCCACAGAGGCCTCCGGCCACACACTAATGTGATAAAGCCACAGGGGACAGACTTTCATGCCAGATCAGTCTTAGTTATAGCCCTCACTGAGCAGTGTCACCAGCCCATTCTCACGGAACCTTACAGAGCAAGCCTTGGAAGGGCCATGACCAAACCCAAGCCCCCTCCCCATCTTACTGATAAAAATTCTGCAGGTCAGGCAAGCTGAGTGGTTCAGCCATGGATGCAAAGGCTCCACTCTTAATAATGCACTCTAAGAGTGCCTGCATGAAGGGTACATGCTGTGTGCGGGGGCTAAGTGCTCTGCATCTGGCTCCCCATTTAATTCCCACAACAGCTCTACTAGGGAGGGCTGATGGCAACGCCACCTTAAATGAAGTCACACGGCAAGCCAGTGATGGAAGCAGCCTGGCTCCAAAGCCCATGTTCTTAACTGTGCAGATGTCTACACTGCTTTTCCAACCCAGGTCGGTGTTCCCTGTACCACAATTGCATTAATGAGTTCTGGTCAGCAAAAGCAGCCAGGAATGGAAGAGCAGAGTCCTGGCTCTGCTGTACCGAGTGATGCTAGTGCGTAACTGCCTCCCTCTGGACATCGGCTTGCTCATTAGGAAGGGTAACTTGGGTCACCTCAGGGTTTATCTGACTAGGACCACACACAGGTCCCTAAAGTAATCATTATGGTCAGGCATTTTGGGAAGAAAGCAAAGGGAAATGTCACGAGGAAGAGAAATGCCCATTAATGAGGTATTCCAGCACATTCTAATCTTTCTAAAAAAATTTCTTTAATCTTTATTTATTTTTCAGAGAGAGAGAGAGCAAGCAAGCGAGCAGGGGGAGGAACAGAAAGAGACAGGGAGACACAGAATCCGAAGCAGGCTCCAGGCTCCAAGCTGTCAGCACAGAGCCCTATGCTGGGCTCGAACTTACAAATTGCAAGATCATGACCTGGGCTGAAGTCGGATGCTTAACCAACTGAGCCACCCAGCCGCCCCCAGCGCATTCTGATCTTTAGTGGGTTGATCAGCCAACACATGCTGCTGGTTCCGATCTAGCTGGCCACAAACAAGGGATTATAAACCGGCATCAGGTATGGGGTGCCAGCCTCGCAGGGCAGAGCCAGGGACTTTTTCGAGGCACCACCTTTCCCTCCACCTCTACCTGACAGCACCCTTGCCCCATGCCAGGTTTGCAGCCAAATGGGTCAAATCTCACCCAGACCCATCTGGTGGTGATGGCAGCCCTGAAGCCAGTCGTGGGGTCACTGCCTCACACTGAGGGGTGTTGCTGGCATTGTGCCCTGTGCCCAGTGCAGCTGCCTGGCCGGAAGCAACTTGCTGAGATCTGGCAAGCTCTCTGCCCCAGCCCTCCTCAAACTGGAACTGCTTCAAGAGGGACTAATCCCCCTGGGGACTTGTAGACAACCTCAGCCTTCTGGATGGTGATGATGAGGTGGCCGGCCTGGGACCAGTGTGGCCCTCCGCTCACCATCTGTGTGACCCTGGCCAGCTAGCTGATCCATGGGGGCTAAGATTCCTAGAGGTAAGGTGGGAGGGGATGAAGCCAAGGCCTTGGAGGACTTTTTGGTTCCAGAGCCTCTCAATCTGCTTCTATAAGAGTGAGTATTCACACGTGTGTCCTGTTCCAGTGCTGTGGCTTCAGCATGTGAAGGAGAAGGGGACATATATAAGAGTACCCATCCTACCAGTGTGTGGGGTCCCTGACCTTGGCATCCTTAAGTAACTTCCAGAAATTCCTCAATGTCCAACTACAATATACAAGGAGAATCCTGGACCACAAGACCAGGAATTTTGGCAGGTATCCCTACCTGGCCCAGGAGTGCCCATCTGCCAAGGACCAACCCAAATTTAATAAAAAGACCAACAGTAAGACACCCTCCTTCCATACAATACTTTCTGGTCATCAAAGCCCTCTGTGTCATTTGACTCTTATAATCATTGGACTGCAGACAGATCCTGTAGGGGGAACCGCCATGTAACAGGGCCCCCATGTAATAGGGCCCCCACGTAACAGGGGAAATGGTAAACCCAGAATGGAAAGGTTTTTGCCAAAGTCAGAGTAAAACACTGGTATAATTCCCACCCGGCTGGTTTTCCTGACTTTACTGTCACATCCAGTATTTCTTGGTGTCACAGCACAAAAACCCAATGAAGTGGTTTTTGTTTTGTTTGAAAGAAGAGTGGGGAAGGGGAAAATGTGTGGGTGGTGCTATGCACAAGAATTAGGAACCTAAAAAATGCCATGGCTCAGAATTACCTTCAAGCAGCAATTTCTCGTCAGCAGCCTTTACAGATTACACCATCAGTACAACCATCTCAAGAAGTATTTGGAAAGAAACATCTGGACGATGAATGTTTTTGTGCTGAGAAACACAAGAACAGCCTCTCCTCGGGACACTAAAAAGGTGTCCTGAAGAGACTCTACTCCACGCAAAGGCGTCATCAATGCCTAAAAAGTACCTCGAGAGTCTTGGTGGAGACAGCTGCCTCACCACTGCTGCCTCTTCCACCTGGCTCCCTCCATGGCACATAGGCCTGAACTGCTGCCCCAGAGCCCCAAGTCCCAGGCTTCTGTTCAGATCACACCATGTACTGAACCCCATCAGTATGCCAATGGTGGTGCCAACAGCTAAAGCACGAAACCAACACTCTCACTAGCACTTCGCTTCAAGAAGCCGGGAAGGTATCCTGACATCTTTTACACCCCGCCCCCCCCCTGCTGCCCACCTCCTCAATGTTCACAGGCATCCCAGGTACCCAGGCCTCTCTACCACGGCTCTAGCCATTTGTATGCTCAGCTCCCAGGCTCACTCCAGCTTCTATTTTTTAATGTTTATTAATTTATTTTTGAGAGAGAGCACAAGCAGGAGTTTGGGGGAAAGGAAGAGAGAGAGAGAGGGAGACACAGAATCTGAAGCAGGCTCCAGGCTCTGAGCTGAGAGCAGTGAGACTCATGTGGTGCTTGACCTCATGAATTTCGAGATCATGACTTGAGCCGAAGTTGGATGCTCAACTGACTGAGCCACCCAGGTGCCACATCACCCCAGCCAAGTTCAACTCCAAGCCATCCAGACACATCCTCTGCAATTCCTAGCACAGAACCTGGCTCTGCAGATGCTCTGTAAATACTGGTTGAAGGAACAGAAACAAAGAGGCTTTTGCAAATGCAGACATTAGCACAGAAAAAAAATTTTTCAAAATATTTGTCTACCTGAGGAAGAGAAAGTTATTCATAGACTGGCAGAAGAAGCAGAAACTAGGAAATGGCCTTCTCAGAGATAAAATTGGTGGACCTAACAAAAATTAAATATTATGGCTTCAAGTTCCACTTCTGGAAATCGATCCTACATAAATGCCCAGACCCTCATGCAAAGACGTCTATGTATGTGGATGGTTGCTTTTGGAATATAAGAAGGAAAAACTGAAAACAAGCTAAAAGTCTACAAATAGGGGAAATGACGAATGCAGCGTGCCACAGTCACAATATAGAAGCATTCAAGAAAACAGGAGACCTTGGACAAGGTCTATGACACATAAGGATGTTTAGTAGGAGAGCGTTTACATGGAAAAAATGCTTATAATACATGTAGATGTGTAGTTCTGTAAGCAAATGGGCAAAGGCCAAATGAATACACAACAAGTTATTAACAATCCTTATCTCTGGAGAGAGAGTTCACCTTTCACTTCCTCTGTGCTGCTGCATGTTGAATCTTCTTGCACAGAGCATATATATTTTTTAATGTAATAAAATACTTGAAATTTAAAATTTTTTAAAAATTGAGGGCACCTGGATGGCTCAGGCCCTCTCTCTCTTCCCCCAATTGCATGCATGCTCTCTCTCCCTCTCTCTCAAGAATAAACATTTTTTTAAAAATGGGGAAAAAAACTTCAAAAAGAAGTTTCAGGGCACTTGGGTGGCTCAGTCGGTTAAGCGTCTGACTTTGGCTCAGGTCATGATCTCACAGTCCGTGAGTTCAAGCCCCACGTCAGGCTCTGTATTGACAGCTCAGAGCCTGGAGCCTGCTTGGGATCCTGTCTCCCTCTCTCCCTGCCCTTCCCCCACTCCCACTCTGTCTTTCTCTCTCCAAAATGAATAAATGTTTAAAAAAATTTAAGAAAAAGAAGTTTCATGTACAGATGTGGCACATGAAACCATCCTCTTTATTATTGTTGTTGTTGTTATTAGTAGTAGTGGTGGTGACAGCACCTGTTGTGGGTCTGCTTTGCACCGGGCTCTGTGCCAGGAATTTAAGATTAACCCTGGACAGATGAGGAAACAGAGGCTGCGTCAGGACAGGGGGGGAACTAAGGCTGCTCAGAGAGCTAGGATTTGCCACATCTGCTTTCGCCTGCTTTCCTCAGAGCCAATGCGCTCTGTCCTTATCACTCATTCCTGCTGCTTTCAGGAAGCACCGGCTGAGGAATTCCCTCATCTTCTACTTAACATTCCGGTGGAACAGGCTTCAGATCAACAGCTTCTGCTTTTGTGACTGTTTCTAAACAATTTCCATTTCATGTCATGTTTACACACTTGAAGTTTAGGAAACAGAGTTCAGAAGAAATTCTGTCTCGGTTTTTAGCTCTAAGATGTGCATTTTAATTATAACAAGACCCCCAAACATAGCCTGGTCATCAACGGAGTTTTAAAGACATGTGAAAGGTCTGCAGTTACAGTCTGGGCACCACAAATGATGAAGGCTTTTCCAAGACATACAGCTGTGGGGGTGAGTCTGGTAACTTTTGTGGGCCTGTGGTTTCACTGCAAAGAGTCCCCACTTTCCCAGGAGCTTTGTACCTATTCTAAGTCACAAGTCAAGCTAATTCCCATCAACCAATGTTGATCAGCAAGCCATGAAACAAAATCAACCTAAGATGGGTGATAAGCAAACAGGTCTCCCTTTGGGGAAGGAGTGTGCTCAGGGATGAATGGGGTTTACACCTTGACACGCAGTTATAGAAGTGGCTGCCTCCTGAAAGGTGGCTCCTTGCTGAGGGGATTAGAAGGGATTACAAGCAGTACAAAAGTTCTTATTCACAGGACTTTAGGTTTCAACATAAGAAATGTACTTTGAGAAATGGACTGAGAGCCCATCCATACTCTGGAAATCCCTGCAGCGAGAGGGAATGAGGGAGGAGGGCCAGATATGGCAACTAGTTTAACTAGTTCATTCTTTTACTCACTGACTGAGCACGTATGCCGCTGGTTGATGGGAAATGTTGATCAATCAAACCTGGTGCCTTCCCTAAAGAAGATGCAGTCTGAAACACAATCTTTTCTGGGGCTGTTTACCTAAGTGTGTCATCTGCTCAAGTACTGCTAGACTAAGAGGCTCCCATTTTAGTGGTGACGCAACAGGGAGCCATCAAAGGCTTCTGAGGACGCCAACTGGTGTTCAGGGACAGTAGGTCCTTAGCTTGTGCCTGGGGCTAGTCTGGTCTGGTCTGGTCAGGTCCCCCGGGACCTGTTTCCTCAAGGTTTAAACTAGATTTTCACTGCTGCTTTGCCACTGCACATGGCGCAATGAAGTAAACAGGCAATGCCCTGTAACAACCATGGGTCCTATGCAGCACCAGAGTATGTGTGCATGGATGTGTGTTCATTTATATATGGACACACATACACAGAATTATAGGTTCATGTGTTAGGCACTCTAGTAGCCCAATGCCCAAGCCCCTCGGGTTCCCTGATCTGCTGGTTCTTCTGCAGAAGTGGGTTGGAGGTAGGCGCGGTGCATGGATCAGAAGCATTTTTTTCTCAAGTGTGTGCACATGCAGGGAGTCGGGGGCACACAGTGTGAGTGACAGATGAAGAAGCTTTCACAAAGTGACAAGCAGCAGCCCAGGTTACAAGCAGCTACTCCCTCTTGCTTGTGCCTAGGACAAGAGGAGGCTGAGCACCTGCTGTTTGGATTAAGTTCTGTGATCCAGTGAACAAAAACCGGGGGAAGACAGGGTGGGAGAGGGAGCCTATTTGAGTGTGCATTAAATTGGAAGAGAAAGGAAATCACAGGAAGAAAAATGAAGCTAAAAATAAGGCAGTTCCAAATTATTGCTAGACAGAAAATATCACCCCAGTTAGGCGGGAAAACAAAGTGGGACGGAACAGAAAATATCAAGTTCCTGTCTAAAAATAACCAGGAGTCCTAGTGTAGATTTGCCATTGAGAAATATGGAATTTTTGATGGGAGCCTGAGATTACTGTCTCACTTGTCAGGGAGGCTTGTTGCACCGTAGAATGTAAGGTTCGTTTCCAACTATGGAGCTGAAGATAGAGAACTAGAGGAATCCCAAGACCCTTCCTATCTGTCAGCTCAAAGACCGATGGAAAACTCAGCACCGGATGGCTTGTCTGAAGCTGAGACCCGGACTGGGGAGGAGGGGGTGTCAATGGGCCGAATTCAGGCTGGGGGGTCAGGAGCCTGTCTCAAGTTGACTACTATCAGACCCACAGCAGGCCTCTCCTTACTGCTTCCTCATCTGCAAAGTGGCTTCAGGTTAGGTGGCCAACTGATCTTAGCTGTTCATTCATTTACTGAATCTCCCTTTTTCACTTTGTTTCTTCATATAAAACGTATTACCATTCTATACTTCTATGTGGTTGTCATAACCCAGTACCCACCAGAGGGGAGAAAAAGTGTCCACAGAATCAGAAGGCTACTTCTCTTTTTTTTTAACAGGAAAGTTAGGAAAGAGAGCAATTATTATTATTATTATTTTATGTTTGTTTTTATTTATTTTTGAGAGAGACAGACAGACCATGAACAGGGGAAGAGCAAAGAGAGAGGGAGACACAGAATCCAAAGGCAGGTCCCAGGCTCTGAGCTGTCAGCACAGAATCCAATGCAGGGCTCGAACCCACGAACTGCAAGATGGTGACCTGAACCGAATTTGGATGCATAACTAAGCACCTAGGCGCTCCCAGATGGCTACTTCTGAACTGGGTAACCTCAGTGAGTCCTCCAACCTCTCTGGGCCTCCAGCTCCTCAACAGCCAAATGACATCACTAGACTGCAATGAGTAACAGGCCAAGAGCACTGTGCACGTGAATGATGTCCTATGCCCCACCCCTCACTCCAGTAGGTTTCAGATCTTGACTATCTTGGAATAAATGCAAATGTAATGCAAGTGATTAACTTCCTACTTTCCCCAATAACACAGCACTTCGATCCCAAGCACCGAACACGTTGGCAACTGGACATGGGAGATTTCACTTCAAGCTCAAGCCCTACCATTTACTAGCTCACACCCTGGGGGGAGTTACTTGCCCCAGCAGAGCCTCGGCAGCCTCTGCTGTGTGGTGGGGAGAATACTAATATCAACTCCATGGAGCTGTTATAAAATAAAACCAGACAAAGGATATAAAAGAGGCTTGTAAACCATAAAACCCTATGCATATGTTACAGATTAGGGCAGCATACGCATACATGTGCACAGATAGATACACAACCTGATTTCAAGCTGACATCTGGTATAAATGACTCGCTGTTCAATTGGTTTATGTTCACAAGGAGATGTCTCATTTCATTTTTCTTTTGTGGTATCAGTCATGTACAGTGCCTTTCACTGATGCTGAACAAACAGAATCAACTTCTCACTATTCAATATTTTCGATGTCTGCCCCCAAAGCGAAGGATGCTGCAATGTGTGACAGGTTCTGGGAAGGCATGATCGGATTCCAGGGTTCAGAAACATCACACAGTTTTTGTGTGGCATGTAGCACGAACAATTCAGTAAAGCTCTGGGAAAAAGGACTGCCTTTATGTCATATGTGAACCCCCTAATAACTGGAACTGAAGCTTTCTTCCTGAGCGTTTCATTAAATAGATCATCTGCTCACATTTGGCACTTTTCCACTAGCTGAGAACCTACGAAAACTGATGTGGTGTGACAGCTGAGTCGGTGCTGCCAGACAGGCTTCCTCGCTCGGAAATGGGGCGGTGGCGGCAAGAGCTGGGAAGGAGGAGTCGGGGGAGGGTGGCACCTGTCACGTTATAGCTGCGCCATGCAGACACACACTTCAGATTTCACTCACGTCCCCTTGACAAGGCACCAGCCACAGGCCACCTGACTGGGGACTCCATACTCGTCCTCCTGATGAGACAAAGAGGCTGTGCCTCCCCAGAGATGTCCCACCCACCCCAGGAATCTCTCAATTCTCCTTTAATGCAAGATCTCCTCTGGTGTTTACACCTGCTGGCCTCTGGGCCTGATGTATCATCCGCCTGCCCCACTGCCACCTGGGAGAAGGCTCTGCTGTGCTGAGCCTTACAACCAACTCAGCAGGGCCTGCCACTGGCTGCGGTCTGTCAAAATGCCCCTCCAAAGGCAGTGGTCATAGTGTGCTCCAAGCCTGAGGCAGGACAGGACCTCAGGGGTCCTGCTGAGGAGCCTCTGGTCACGAAGTCCATTAAAATCTCATCCATCTCCACTTGGAAGAAGGCTCCCTCCGCCTATCTTGCCTTCCTCAGGGACAATATGGAGTACAATTAATAGCTGGAGTGACGTTGTGGGGGAGAGCGCAGGGGTAGTAGAAAGAAGGGTGCTTAAAACTAGGAGGAGAAGAAATGAACTGTGAAAACCTACCAGGACTTGCAGGGGCCCTAGTTATACACCAAAAGGGAACCAACTAATTTCCTGTCATTCTTATCTACTCTGTGGAGAACATCGCTGTTGTTAGGACCCTCAATTGCACTCGGTTACATCTACCAGAAGGAATGGCTTAAGATCAATTACTCCAAGAGCCAAATCACCATCTTAGGCAGATGTCTTTCAACATGTAATTGGCTCACATCCAACAGTTCTATATAATAGGTCAAATCATTCTGTTTCCTGGGGGTTTAATTTGCAACTAATTCTTCTTACAGGGCTCACCAGGAAGCTCCTGCTGTTTTACATACATACTGGGGTGCTTTATGAAGAGTTTTCTTTGTGGTGGACAACACAAAATGGCTGTTTTGAAAAGTGTCCAAACTACCATGGCTGCAGCCATTTTGTGAGCCCACAGCCAACCATGGTCTGCAAATGGTGCCGAAGCAGACATGGGGCGGCCTCCCATCCATAGGCTTGGGTGAGCATCTTGGAGGATGCAGGAGGATCTGAAGTCCACCTCTGTCCCAGGCTCTCACCCCAACCTGTGAGACCAGCCGGGACGCCCAGGAGAAGCCTGCTCATGAGGCAGGAGCAGCATATTGGGACAATGGCCTGGCAGTCACTGGATGCAGGGTCTCTAAACCAGATCCCAAGGCTTGGGTTGTGTGCAGAATCTGTGATTAATGTACATGGTGTCTTGACTGCATAGACTTATTTTAAGTACTTAAACAGTTCTTAAATAATTCAACTAACACTTAGGCGAGAGTCTAAAACCCTCATCTCTCCAACACTGGCTAGCTCCCCAAACCCTGAATGCTATACAGGTTCAGAATCATAAACATCAGCATGTCACTCTGTGTCAGGCCCTTGATCAAGGTCAGAGCCCATTCCCCACCCTCCTGACCAGCAATGACCTTACTTTTCAGCTACTCCTTTTGACACCAAAGGCCTTCAGGGCCTGGCTTAGATCTTATCTCCCTCAAGTAATGACCCTAGCCAACCTGGGGAGGCATTTTGCCCCTGTTGCTGCCCACTCTTGCATTGGTTATTTGTCCAATTCATATGTCAACTAATCATGCAAAGCCTTAAGACATTTGTTTCAGTGCTGGCTTTAACTGCTATGTGACTCTGTTTCTTCAACTTCATACCCTGGACTAACTTTCCAACTTGACCTCAGTTCTAGAACAGAGGCTCTAATGGGATCAATTTGTGTGCCCCAAGTGGCCCAGAGCTTATGTGGTACCAGCAAGGTCTCAAGGAGCTTCATGATTTGATTTAGGGAAAAGATAAGCTGATGGATGGGAAGTAGGTGAGGGCCATCTATAATTCAAAAACTTCCCACAGTCCTTGGATTAAAGCCCAAACTCCTGCCAGGGACTCAGAGAGCCCTCCAGAAACTGGTCATCAAACAACCTGGCAGGTGCACATCTCCCCATGTACCTTGATGCTGAAGTCACACTGGCTACTGGGTTGCTCTCTTCTCTTCTGGGCTTGGCATAGGCTGTCTCGCATTCCCCCGTAAGGTCATGCCTTCCCTCCTTGCCACACAGCACCCACCTCTGAGCTTCCTCAGGACCCAGCTCAGCACCCATGAAACCTGCTGGTGGGTTCCCAGGGCCACTATGCTGATATCCTCCTCCTGGACCACTGGTCTTTTAAGACGTAGGTCAAGCTTCAACTCCTGGGAAGCCTTTCCTGCTTCTTCCCTTGGAATCTGTATAATGGTGCCACTTCTGTGAGGACCTTCACCCCATGAAGTGAAGTCTGAGACATGTCGGTGCCTGACTCAGTCCACAGCTACCTCCCGGGGTCTCATTTATGTTAGTGTCCTTGGTACCTGGCACATGGAGGGGGAGGGGTGTGGGGCTGCAAAATGACCACCGAATGGACACAGCTCTCCTGGAGTACTGCCAGGATACCCCCAAATCATCTATCTTTGTGGCTGGCCCGAGAAGCCCCAGAGGTGATGTCCAGCTCCATCCTTCTCTTGTCTGGTTCCTGAAGTCCTGTGCCTTTCACTTCATACAGAAAGAAAGAGGCATCTCTGCTCCTTTACCCCAAGGCTCCTGGTCAGTTTGTCCATGGTGGACAGAAGTTTCTCACTGTGACAGGGGCAAGAGGGAGAATGGACAACAGGGCCTTGGAGACCCTGCTAAGGAACAGAAAGCCCTGAAACAAAGGTAGAGATAAATATGAACTATGTTTCTTCCTGGCTCATGGTACCCACTGAGTAGAGCAAAGCAAAGGGAAACAGGAGGCAGGAAAGCTGTGTGATAGACACTTTGCATTTTGCTATGGCAGAGCTTCTTTCCCTTGTAAAGCAACACCCTGCTCACCTGCCTTCTTGTAAAGAGAAAGGTGATGGGGATTTACAGGATTCCTATCGTTCTAAGATCTCAGAATTATAATTCCAAGGCACCAGTGAACAGCTTTGAGGGAGGAGGGAGGAGGGCAGGAAGGAAGGAGGGAAGGAAGGAGGAGGAAAAGGGAGGAGGAAAGGGAAGGAGGGAGCGGGGAGGAGGGAGGAGGAGAAAAGAGAAAGGAGGGAAGGAGGGAGGGGGAAGGAGGGAAGGGAAGCACTAGGGACAGGGCCAGACCAGACTATTACCCTTCTGGCCTAAGCTTCCCAACCACGAATAGCTCTATAAACTGTCAACTACCCAGAACCATAGGCACCCTAGAGACTCACAGCATGTCCCCCCAGAACAAGACTAACCATCACTGCATTAACTGTTTTCAAATTCAGGAGAACACGTGCTCCAATAGCCTCAAAATCATTCCTTTTTGTGTGTTGTGGGGGTGGGGTGGGCGGGCTCATTTTTCAGGGACAAACAGGAGATCCAACAGTCCAACTGATTATTATGTTTGCAGCCATTAAATCAACTTCAAAGGCAAGGCTAAGATGGATGCAGAGGAGAGGCTCATTTCATCCCATTTCAAAGAGCTCTGCCCAAGTGCCAAGCCCCGTGCTGAGCTCTGAGGAGCTGATTGAGTCACTCAGGCCCTGCCCATGCTGCTGGTGGAGAGAGACAGAGGCTGGCTCGGGACTCAGAAGCAAGAACAAGAATCAGAGAGAGGGAAGAGAAGTACTGAGCAAGTGGTGGGAGTGAGGAGTCTGGGGAAGGCTCCTGGGAGGAGCTGACATTGAGAATTGACCCAGGAGAGTAGGAAGCTGTTGAAGGTGCTGCCAGGAATCCTGGAGCCTGGGGCACCCCAAGGGGGAGCCAGAGGAAAGTGAGGCTTGAGCAAGGCCAAGAAAGTCTGCACTTGGATCTGAGGGACCCACTGAAGGTCTCTGAGCAGGAAAATAATTAAGACCATACCTGGGAAAATCATCTGGTAACAGTGAGAGAAAGCAATGGCACATGGCCCCTTACTTGGTCCTTGAATCTCTCCTATCTGGCTTTACTACCCTCTCTGAGAGCTGCCCCCCTGCCCCCTGCCATGAGGATGAAAGACACTGTGCTGCACTTAATGGGGTACCCAGAAGCTCAAGGGCTGCTTCTGTTTACTAGGATGGTGCACGTGCAAAATGACAGCTCTTTAAAATACATTAAAAAAAATTGTTTAAGTAGGCACAGTGAAATTATGTTCCATTTGGAAGCAGGCTTCCGTGAAAAGGTCCCCCAGGGAGTCAAGTGTGGCTTTAGCTCAGAAACAGGTTTCTAGGGTGTTGAGTGTAAGCTGCCAATACTAACTGCCACCTGTGCAAAGGTCTGATCAGAGAATCAGAGACACCCATAGACTTAACCAAACCCAATGGTCAGAACACGAAAGGCTTTTTGTTTGTGGGAGTTCCTGTCCCTGAGCCTAGTAGGATCTGAGGGCTCCAACATGTCTTATTGCTACTACTGACACCACTGGAACAGGTGAGCCCTAAAGTCACCTCAGATCAGGTTGCAGCCTTGACTTTAAAGATAGGGAATCTGAGGCCCAAGAGGGGCAGTGCCTTACCCATGCTCAAACCAGGAAATCAGTGGATGAGTTGGGATGAGCTGCTGAGACGGTGAGATTCTTACCCTTAACCATACCACACCCTGCATCCTGCCCTGCTCTGTTTGTCATTCAAAGACTTACAAGGTTCTAGCTGTAAGATCACAGCTCTGCCAAGCTAACAAGATGATCTTGCAAAGTTAGGCCCTCACTCCCGCACTCCAGGCCCACACTCGCACGGTGAGGGTTTCTGCCCTTCTCTGCAGCCCCAGGTGCTGTGGATGTGCACACGGAATGTCAAGGCGACACCAGAACGGAAGTCCATGCCCTTGCGATGGAGGCAGAAAGAAAATGAGCCAAGAAGTCAGGGAGAACGATGCAGCTGGCAGAATGGATCAGGGCTTTAAGAATTTAAGGAGACCCCAGGCTAAAGTAGGGCCTCTAAAACCATGGGGCTATTTGCCCCATAATCATGAAGCCCTGTATTAAAACGCAGGTCCCTAGCCTCCACTGAGAGCCTGTAAGGGGCAGGGCCTAGGGACCTTCATTTTCAACATTGCCTACCACCTCACCCTCACTTTCCCATGTGATTATGGTACAAATGAATGTTGGGAGGCCCTATACTCATGGGTCTTGAGGGCAGCTTGTCTTTCACCTTGGCCCAGGGTGGTGGGCAGGTAACACTCCTTAAGTTTTAAGACTGGCTGTGGTAAGGAGCCTCTGGGAGAGCAGTCGGGGACAGATGGCACAGGCAGGTGTCCTACTGAGCCTCCACATCCCCTGCACTGTGTCCCCTGCCCTGGTGGGCCTGCTCTGAAGCCCGGCGGACCAACTTACGCTAACTTGTACAGTTCATCTGGGGGCTCAAGTGCCATTTGCCTTCCAAACTTTACTCACCATTTTTGGGCCCCAGAGTAAGTCTAGGGTAGTAGAAGCTCACAAAATGAACTACAAAAACCACCCCATGAGCATGGAAGCCTGGCTTACAGGGACTAAAGGGAATTCCCTTACCCTCTCTGAGCCTTCCTCTCCCCCTTACAGAACAGGGATGGCACTACATGCCCCGTTTACCTCCCAGGGGGTGTAAAAATCAAAGGAGCACAGATTGACTCAGTGAGTCAACGTGAACACAGCATTGCTATTACACAGATTTTTGCTCTCCTTACTTTTTTTTTTTTTTTTAAGGCTTCAGTAAAAGGCTTATTCTTTTCTTCCAGTTTTAGAGGTCAAGTCAACTCAGAGGCAAATGGGCACTATTTTTCAGCAATAAGCAAGAGAGCACTTGCACAGCTTATACCTGGCTCGCCCAATTCTCCTGGAAAAGAAACCCGGGGTCCTCGGCAGGCAACTCTGAAAGGCCCTTTATAATTCTGAAATCTCAAGTGAGCGTGTATGTTTATGTCAGTACTTATAAAGGCAGACGGAACCACCCTCGTCAGGAGAGGAGATAATCGTCAAGCACGTTTCCCTGGCAGAGGCTCTGTCGTGTAATTAAAGATGATAATTATAGCTCCGCGTCTAGTGTCAAACCCGGGGCTCTTTCCAGACACGACTGTGTCTTTCTTGCCTTGTGTGTGAAAAGACACGAGGCTCTTTGTGGACGGGAAGAGCCTGCACAGCTCCATCCTGAAGCCAAGGGTGGCTTGTGGGGGCCTAGCTCTTTGGATGCTATATCTGAAAACCTTGTCCAGAAGAGTCCGGCTGGACAATCTCTGAGCTGGGTCCCCTGCAGTCTCCCTTATTGGAGACACAGAGGCAGAAGGCAGTCCCTGACCTAGGAGCAGGATAAAGGGCTGGCAGGCTCACAGGGCTCTCAATCCCAGTGTCCACCAAGGACATGAGCACTTGGCAGTCCCCCACACATAGCCACCGAAGCCTCTGTAGATAAGAGGTCCCCTTCCCTTCCATTCTGTGAGCTCTGGAGGGCAAAAGCTTCTGTGACTGTCTTTAGTCTCCCCTGACTCCTCTCCGAAAGATCTGGCTCAGAGGCTGAGGTGATACAGCCAAACGCACACTGGACTTGGGAGTCCCAAGACTGGAGCTAACACCCCAGCCACTGCTGCTGGGTGACCCTGGGAGGGCTGCCCTGCTGCTCTGGTTTGTAGTTTCTTGTCTGTCTTAAAAGCAAGGATAACAGGGCTGCTCCAGGGTTGTTCTGAGGATAAAATGAGATAATGTCTAAGAAAGCACTCGGTAAAAGGAAAAGTAATTATTAACTGTTATGACAATAACCCCATACTTATAACTGATAGCAGAAGTCCTGGAAAAATTAGAGAAAGGCCAGCTAATTTGACAATATTAATAAGAAATATATGCAGACCAACAGATTTCCTGAAACTAAAATGCTTTCCTTGGACTTTTACGCCTCGAAGAGGGAAAAGACATTAGTCTCTGCAGACGAGGCCCTGGCGCCAGAGTGACAGACCCACCAAGATGGGGCATCCAGGAAGGGGAGGCGGGCGGAGGGCCTGCTTCATGCTCCCCCATGACTGGACAGAGGTGACAACTCCCAAGGGTGTGAGCCGCTACAAAACCCCAGGGGTGCACAAAGGATAGAAGACAGGCCGTTTCTAGGTAATGAACTCCCCAGAAGCAAGGGGACACCAAAGCAGGAGGCCTTGAACAGTTATGGAACCACATGGTGGGGACCAGAAGGAGGCCTGGGTGAGGACTTGCCCTCTCCACCCCTGCCCAGGCAGCCCCCCTCCTCCCTCCATCCCCAGGCCTTCTGTTTCTTCAGCAATAAAACAAGGCAGGTGGCCACATAGTCTTGGCTCCAAACTCCTCTATGAAGGAAGATTTCTGGAAAGTGGAAAGGTTTTACCACCTGAGTGCAAGGTTTTCCATCAGCACCACACATAGTCCAGGCCAAAGTCAGCAGCGCTAGCTCTGGGGACCCTAGGACATGGCATCAAGTCCTCGTGTGGAGGCCATGAGGCCCGAAAACTTGATAGAACCACAGGCAATACCACCTCAGCCTTAGCCCCAGAGACTCCCCACCTCTGCCGATGTTTGGGACTGAGCATGGGGCATGGGGCTGGGGCCCGAAAGGCAGCCCAGAGCTTTTCATTAGTACTGGGAGCCTTGGGAATTTACAGCAAATCTTGGTCAAGATGAAAACAGGTTTCAAGTCTAGGGAGTAACCAGGCTGAGTACATTAATTCCAAACAAACCTTTCCTCCTAATCTCTAGGTGTAAATTGTGAAAATAATGGAAACATTGTCTAGTTTCCTCTGAGGCTCAATTTGACAAGGGTCCTCTCCATGGCAGCCTGGGTGGAGCTGGGGATGAGGGCAGAGGTGGGCGAGCCAACAGCCTCATAAGCACCTTCCTGGGTGGGAGATTTTTCTCAATGATTAGGCTTCCTCAGTATAACACAGGGCCCTCCTTGGATCCTGTTGAGGCTAGTCCATCAGCTCTTCCTTCCAGGTCTACCCTTAGAACATGGGGCTGGGCTGTTCCCCTGTCTCTGTTCCTACCATCCTCATGAGTCCAGTCTCCAGATGAAGTTCTCTTCTAACCCATGTCCCCCAACCCAAGCAGACCAGACCATGATCGCCCCTGCAGTCCCCAGGTACAGGCTCCTATGCCCACACCCGATATAACTCAAAGACTGACAACCACTACACATCACATGGCCACTTTCTATGAGAATGATGCTCCTGGGGACAAGGCCAGGTGGGCTCCACTTCCTGGCACAGCAGGGCCTCCACAGATGCTGGGCAAAGCTACTTTGGCTATTTTTCAATTCAGGTAGGTTGTGACGTTACTGCCACTATGGGCCCTGTCCCACTTCAGGCTTCTGCTCTTTGTTACTCAGAAGGGCAGGATCCAGACCATCTGACCCCACGGCTGCCTGTCCCTGTCTCTACCATGCTCAGACCCACGGAGTTCCCTCAGTCTGGGATCCTCCCCACCCCACTGACCACGTGACCTGGTCCTGCCTGGCTTTCAGAACACAGCTCCCAGGACACCAAAAATCCTCCCTTATGACCAGAGCAGTTGCTCAGGCTTCTAATCCTACTTTCTCATCGGTGAAACAATCCTAGCAATGGCATTGCCTGGGCCTTGGGGAGGTTGAGGATGGTGCTATGGATGCCAGGTTCATGACTGAATGCTAACCAGTCCAGTTCTGATTGAAACTGTGGGAGTGTAGGGGCAAGAAGCAGGGCTGTGAGGCCACTCTGGAAAACAGTATGGATATTCCTCAAAAAATTAAAAATAGAACTACCCTATGACCTTACAATTGTACTACGAGGTATTTATCCAAGGTATACAATTATGCTGTTTTGAAGGGGCACATGCACCCTCATGTTTATAGCAGTGCTATCGACAATAGCCAAAGTATGGAAAGAACCCAAATGTCCATTAATGGGTGAATGGATCAAGATGTGGTAGCAATCAAAAAGAATGAAATCTTACCATTTGTAACTACGTGGATGAAACTAATTTCATGCTAAGTGAAATTAGTCAGAGAAAGACAAATATGTAACCACTCAGATGAGGACTCTAAGATACAAAACAGATGAATATAAAGGAAGGGAAGCAAAAATTAATATAAAAGCAGGGAGGGGGACAAAACATGGAAGACTCTTAAATATGGAGAACAAACAGAGTTATTGGGGGGTGGGGAGGGGGCACAGGGTAAATGGGTAAGGGTCATTAAGGAATCTACTGTTGAAATCATTGTTGCAATATATGCCAACTAACTTGGATATAAAATTTAAAAAAATAATACAAAAAAAAAAAAAAAAAAGCAGGGCTGTGAGGACAGAAGCCTATAGAAGGGCTTCAAGGGAAGGTGACCCAGAGCTGGCAGGCCAGGCGGGTTTTAGAAGGGAAGGGCAGAGGGAGCCAAGTGAGGAAGAAATCAACAGGAGAAACTCTCCCCCACCCCCACGATGCGCCAGGACTGCTGGTTGGAAAGGTCCTATGGGGTCAGATCAGAGGTTGTCCCAGCTTTGGCAGGCAAGGTGCTAGTCTGAAGAAAGGTGTGGGGACAGCTGAAGATGAGTAGGGATCAGACATTCAGCTAGAAAGAGACAAGGAGGGGAAGGCGGTGATGCCACAGGAGGGCACTGAGGATCACACCAAGACTTGAAAGGACCCCCAATCTGGTAACAGAATGCTAGATAAGGTGGCTTCATGGAGGGCTCAGTGGTTGGGGCTCAGGGATATGTGTGTATATGCTAGTCCCCTCATGGGGACTTGAGGCCTGGTGACAGATGAGAGCCTACAAAGCCACAGGTGAGCCCAGGACACAAAGGAGGAGCAGGTGGACCTGCTGATAAGGACTGAGGAGCTGGCTAGGGAGGCAACAACACCCAGTTCAAGTCCTGGAGAGACTTTAATCTTCAGGGAAGAGTTTACAATCATTTGTACAACACTCCATCAGAACCAGCAAGTTCTGACCTGGGGACATTCTTTGCTGGAAAGGTCCGGGCCAATATCGCAAACACAGGGCGCCAACAGTCTGGGGGCAAGAGTTCTTAGCCCTATGGTCCTTGCCCTCCAGAGGCCCCCAGTCTGGCTGGTGAATTACTACACAGTGCACGGAGTGCTGTATCAGTGTGACTGTGTGACAGTAATTGTGGTAGCTACACCAGGGAGGACCCAAAATAAAGCTCGGGCCCTGGGAGATGACCTTCTCCCAGTGCAGCACCATTTTTTAAATTGCCAGGTATAATTACAAGCCTGTGCTCTAGATGGGACAGAAGTGGCATTTTTCCTTATTTATGCTCATGCTGCCTGTTAGGGGAAAGGACCTGAGGCAGTGTACCACATTAAAACACCTGGACCAAGCCAGGTGAGAGAAAGCTGAAAGGCACGAGGAGGTGGGGGGGAGGAGGTGGGAGGTGGTGGGACTGAAACTCAGACACATGCCAAGTTACCCTGGAGGTGGAAGTCCTACATAAAAACCCCCAGCAAAGCTGCTGTTGCTCAGCATCCCTCCCGAACACATCCAGGCAGAGGCCTTGCAAGGAGAGGGGGGCCCAGAATGGGGCATTGTTCCAGTCAGCCTCCATGACTCAGCTTTCTGACCTGCAAAATGGAAATAATCATACTGCTCCCTCCTAGAGCCTTAGGGAGATTCCTGGCATAATCTACAAAAGGCACCCTTAAATACAACCCTCTGTCATCCCTTTAAGCTTCCAGAAAGCCTGCCTGAGCCCAAGTTAGAGAAGGGTACTAATTAATTAGTCAAATAATAGGGTGTGGGGCAAATCACTGAATCTCCTTCTTCAGACTTCTGGAGGGAGAGGAACTGTGGCCCGTGGTCTTCTTAGACAGCCCTTGCAAACCAGCTCCTCTCCCCAGGACACTGGGAGCACTTCAGGGCCCCTCTCTGACCTGACTCCAAGTTCCTCTTAAATATCTGAATGCAAAAGTGCCCACATCTGAACCCATGGACTTCTCCCCCAAGAACTGTCCTTTCCCCTCTGGGTAACTGACACTCCAGGATCCCAGCTCCTCCCTCTCTCTCATCCACTGAACCTCAGTGGCTGGCAAGCTCTTTCACCCCACCCCTTGGCCTAGATGACTGTTGTAGCCACATAGCCACAGAACCAGTCCCTCTGCCTCTTGCTTCTCTCGGCTCTAATCCATCCTCCGCACCCAGGCAGGCATGACTTCCTGAACAACTTCCTAGCATTTTCACACCTCTGCTCAGAAACAGACAGTGCTTGCCCACAGCCTCCATAGTCTGGCGCCAGCAAAGGGTGCTGTAGGGTGGCTGAAGGATGCCAGGAGCTAGGCTGCTGATCCATATGAGTCCCCCTGAATCTATTTCTGGACAGGCATCACCAACAGTTTCTGTGCCTTCAGATCTTTTAATGTCTCTCTGGGATCCTGACAGGCAAAGGACAGAGGTGAGAAGGCGAGCTCTTCTATTTCCAGGTCCTGTTCCTTTATTTCTACCTTTGGGAGAATGTTTTCTTCCAGAGCTGCCAGGAAACAAAAGGGGCTCAGTGCTGATTTCCTGGGGGTCTGGGCCCTCATTGCCCAGTGCCCAGCAGGATATGGCAATTAGCATTGTGGGCCCATTTGTGAGGCTGGGTGCCACAGCACAGGATGACTCTAGAATATTTCCCAGCAACCCCCAGACTCGGCCTGCACCAAAGTTAGGGAGAGAGAGGAATACAGCTGCCAGCCATTGGGCCAAGGCTGTTCCCCTCATCCCTCAAAGAAAGCATGGGGACCATCCTGCCTCCTGAGGGTAGCCAGGGCCCTTGGGGACAAGTCTCCACTCTTGCTCTTGACTTTGAGCAAGCCTCTAACTTCTAGGCAACCTAGAGCTCTAACCTCTAACCTAGAGCTGCTGTGATGGGAGGAGGCAGCAGTGTCTTGGATACAGACCTTCCTGTCCCAGCACTCCCAAAAATGAGTTTATGGGAATTACAGATCAAGAACACTTCTCCCTTGATGTTGTAATATAAGCTTCATTAGAACAGGGACTTTGTTCTGTTCACTGCACAGCCCCCGAACACAGAACGTGTACACAGCAGCACACAGCAGATACTCACAAGCAGCCATTCAGTGACTGAATGCATCACACTTTGTTCCCTAAGGCCCCGTGACTTTAGGCAAGCGGTTCTTGGCAAGATGGGGAAGGCTGTTTACTATTTGCTTCCTTTTCTTTCATTTATTCTCCATATAGACTTTTATTCTTATACTCAGTCATTCCATTGGTGAATGTTTACTGGGCCCAGATGAGAAATGAAAATGGGTGAGACCCAGTCTCTTCTTTCGAGGAGCTCTCAGCCCAGGGAGGGAGGCAGGGAGAAGAGGCACAACCAGACACCCCCATGCAGTCTCCCAGCATGGACACAGAACTGGTCTCTGAGACAGAGCAAGGCACAAGGGTCGCCTGCGTGACTCCCACTCAAAGGCCAAACCAGCTCCTTCCCCAACTCCCCGCCCATTTAACAACTGGCTAAACTCAGACTTTCCAGATCTGGCAATCTTCAGAGGAGGATGGGCGGTCTCTGGGATCCTGAGGGGGACCCAGCATGTGTGTGCATCAGCCCTGGGTCCCTGGAATTAATTAACATGGCCATCCATTCAACAACTCTTTATTGAGCACCAACTTTGTGCCAGCTACTGTTTTAGTCCTGAGCTTCTATCAGGGAACAAAGCTCTGCCCCTGTTAAGTGAAGGATAAGTGAAATAGGTAGTATGCTAAATGGTAACCAGCATTAAGGAACACAATAAAACAGAAAGGGGGTGGGAAGTGTTGAGGGTGAGTTGAAATTTAAGATAAGTGGGCAGGGAAGGCCTTGCAGGAAAGGCCATTTTGAGTCAAGACCTTAAATGTGGCTTGCTCAATGCCACCCTTTCTGTGTGGTCTATACTGGTCTTCAGGAGACAGTACTACCTCTCCCTCTGTCTCTTGCCAGTAACATTCTTCTCTATCTGTCTTATACAACAGATATCAATCCTTGCCAACCTCCCAGAGCACCAGGGACAAATATCTGGGAAACAGGCAGGTGTGCTGCCAATGAATGTCCATTTTCTGAGGCCTGTCCCAGTCCTGTTGCAACTGAGGAAAGTGGCTGCCAGAGTGGGCCCAGTGGTCACCATGGAAACCCAGGCTTCCCTGCTCTCAGCTCTCAGCTCTGCTCAACATTCTACTTCCCAGCTCCCTGCTCAAGCTCTGCAGGTGAGCACCACTGGGCTGGGTGTGTGAGCCCGGCTGTTTCTCAACAACAGGAAAGTCATTGGGTGACTAATACAAAATCTATTTACACTTGATTATCTCCTTCCTGTCCAGTAGGTAAGTCATTCTGATAAATGACAGACCAACCAGGGAACTCTGCACAATCCATGACACGCCAGGCAAGAGGGTGGAAGGGCAGGTTTCAAGAACTTTCAAAATAAGGCCCAGGAGCCCTAGGTTAGAAGTCAGGAGACCCACTCTGCAGCCTGCTGCTTTGTGACCTTGGCTAGCTTGTGCACCTCTCTGGACCTGAAGCAGAAAGCAGATGCTGGGTGGAAAGGATTGATCTTCATGGAAAGTTCTACCCTGACATCTCCCCAGCTCAGGGAGGGCTGTGACCACTAGGGCAGGATGAAGCCTTGAGCAGCACTTGGGGGGGGGGGGGGCAGCCAGGTGGGGTGTAAAGCACAGGACTTGCAGGGGGCGAGGCAGGTGGAGGGGATTGAAAATGAGGGGCTGAGGGGATGGTTTGGGGAGCAGAGCTGTGCAGCGCAGGTGAAGTGAGGAAGACACAGGACATGGACATTCTGGAAGCAGAGTCCACAGGAACTCCAGAGCTGGGAAGGGCCTGGACTCAGGGGCCCAGACAGAAAGGCCCTGTACTTTTTCAGCCACTGGGAGGACAGGGAGGGAGAACAGCACTGCCTGGAACCAGGGGGCAGAGATAGCGTGAAACACACGAGGAAGGAGGAAATCTCAGGCAGGGTGGCCAGAAATGGCCTCTTGGACACCTAGTCAAGACTCAGAAGCGTGTGCTGGTCTTTCAGGGTACAGACAAGTAGCTCTCAGCTGTCTGTCCGGAGAGCAGAGAGAGCACTGTGCATGCTCCTGGGAGGGTGTCAGGGCCAGCTCTTTCTCAGATCTGCCAAGATCTGGGATGGTGCCACGTGGAAGTAATCGGGGTGGGGTAAGAGGACATACAGTCCTGACCAGGATGGAGAAGCCCAATGTGACCACAGCAGCAGGGAACCTAAGAATTTATAAAGGCCCTCATGGCACCCAGGGAAGAAGGCAAAATCTGATTTTCCAGATGAAGGAATGGAGGCCCAGAGAGGGAAAGCAACCTGCCTCCAGTCACACAGCAGACCAGTGCAGAATCAGACTCACATAGTCTCCCTTTCCTCCTGAAACAGGCCACTTGAACTTGGTATATACCACCATTCTCATAAAGTGTGCTGCCACTAGAAGACGCTGTACCAGAGGCTGAGAAGACACAAAAGGATGTCCTTCCCCGCAACCCCCTTGCCTTTCAAATTTGTGACTGGCTTTACCTGAAGGTACCTACTAGCACAAAGGAGAAAAATGGGCAGGAGGCAAGTTGTGAGCAGAAAACAGCCACGTCAGGACAGCAGGGGTTTTCTTTTAAATTCCTCTTACTATGCTATAAAGTTGATTTAATAATAAAAACATGCTAAAGACTTTTTAATGTGTAATTGCTATAATAATAAAAAGTATGGGAAAATGCTTTCATGTAATGTTTATGTGAGTCATCTTGTGAAATGATACTTTGAACAATTTTATAAAGGATGTTGGGGTGGGGAAATTAGACCTAAAAAAGGGGCCTAAGTAATGGTACAATTCCCAGTTATTTTTGTAGATGCTCTGGGGTACAGGACAGAAATGAGTGCTTTAGCTGCAGCTAAGAGCTTTACTTTTGCTGCTTACTTAACCTTTCTGAGACTCAGTAGATTTATCTGTAAAATGGGGATGCCAGAAGTACCTCTACCTTACAGGCTCCTTGTGAGGATTAAATGAGCTAATCATGGTTATTGTGGCACCTGGGTGGCTCAGTCAGTTAAGCGTCCGACTTCAGCTCAGGTTACAATCTCATGGTTTGTGAGTTTGAGCCCCACATTGAGCTCTCTGCTATCAGCACAGAGGCCATTTTGGATCCTCTGTACCACAACCACACACACCCCCGCCGCCTTCCCTGGCACACTCTCCCTCTTTCTCTCTCAAAAAACAAGTACATATTAAAAAAATAAATAAAATAAATAAATAAATGATAAATAAACTAATCATGATTAAGTTCTGGGGAAGTGCCTGGCACACAGAGAAGCCTTTCCATAAAAACGAATGGCCACCATCCATCCCAATCACCAACACTACATGGGTACCTCTGAGAACTTTTGGGCTGAAGGCCTGGGGAGAAAGTGTCCCAGTTGAGAAATATTCTGCACCTTTAAGTCAACTAGAGTATAATGATCCATTCAGTCTTTATACTAAGCTCCTGCCCCCACGTGCTTTTTCCTATCATTATCCTATCAAAAACCTCATTTCCTGCCACTCCTCTCCAGCAGAAAGATCCCACACCTTCATCCATGCCTTGGCTCAAGCCCTCCCCACTGCCTGGGCTGCCAGATCCAGCTCTTATCACTACCTCCTACCACCTCTCCCCTCCCACCTCACTTGGATTGCCCAAACCAGAAGCCTTCACCCCTCCTCTGAGCTCCTGAAAATGGACCCACTCATCTCCAAGCACCTACTACTGACCACCCAAGTCCATGCCTGTCTCCCTTCTTCATAGATATTCCTGAAGGCAGTGACAGTATCTGCCTAGTTTACATGGTTAAGTCTCCAACACAACAGGGCAGGGCAAGGGCCCAGCTGACCAAATGGACTGCAAGAGGTCCTGAGGACCACCTGCTCCACTGTCCTGGTGGTTTTGCCACCCACCTCCAGGTGGGCAAGGGGCGCCTACAGGGAATGGCCAGACAACTCAACGGTATGTAATATCAAGTGAAGGCCCAAATAGGCCCTTTGCTCCCCAGGAACAATGCTCTCATGCACACGTGCAAAGCATGGTCTTCCACCTGAGACTCACATCAGTGCTGTGTGTCCTATTTTACAATGAGGGCACTGTGGTCCTCAAGAGGCTAAGCATCTTGACCCACACAGGTACCTTAGTCAGCCTGACTGAAAGCCCAGCATCCTTCTCACCAAATCAGCAGGCTCCATATGCCTGAAACCCTCAAGGCTGGGATTAAGACACAGGAAAGAGGGTAAGACTGGGCTGTGAGGTAGGGCTTTGGACAGACGGTTGGCCTGGGGTCACCAAAGACATTGGTATAGGAAGGAAACCGAGGCCCAGATGGCATAGAAAAAGTCAAGGCCAGAATCTGACCTTGAGAGAGGGGCCAGGCAAGATGAAAAAGGGAATTAGGGCTGGACAGTTAGCATAAGCCAGGCTGACATTGAGAAAAGAAGCTGCCGGATCCTTTCCTATTCAGAGCTGGTCTCCAGTACTCCCTTCGTGGGCCTGGTCTTAGGTGTCTAATGATGATGCAACACACAGTGAATCATGACATCTCGGAACTCACAGTTGACACAGACTTCAGGGGTGGCTTAAGCCAACCACCCATCTGTAACTTGACTATCTGTGTGTCATCTCTCAATGTGGGATGTCTTGCCTCTGCCTTGACACCTCTAGGGATGGGCAACACATTGCCTCACAGGGCAGCTTCATATTTAATCAGTGGGTTCAAAAACATCTCAAAAGGATTATGACTTTTTTTTGAGCCCCCGTTTCTCTACCTATAAAAAGGAAAGCTTGAACTGGGTCACTAGCTTCCTCACTGGGTTCCACAGAGCCCTCTGGTTTTCAGGAGCTACCTCTGAAGCTGCTTTTGGGATGAGAAAGGCAAGGTGGGGCAGAGAGCAAGGTCCAGGCAATTCATGAGCATTTGGGTTGTAAGGTTCTGTGGAGAGCTTCACTTCCATCTTGAACCAGAACCTAATTTCAGTGGGTTAGGGAAGGGGAATCTATGGAGAGGGAAACTAAGGCAGACACAGGGAAGACGTGAAAGAGACGTGAAAGTTGACCCTGAGGAAGCAGGTACACTTTTCCTCACACTTCTTTTCAGCCACAGCCTGTAGGGCTGAGCTGAGTTCTCTGTTCACAAAAGCACAACTCCCCAGGTGAGGGGCACCTGGGTGGCTCAGTTGGTTAAGCAGTCGACTTGGGCTCAGGTCATGATCTCACAGTTTGTGGCTTCAAGCCCCGTGTTGGGGTCTGAGCTGATAGCTCAGAGCCTAGAGCCTGCTTTAGATTCTGTCTGTCTGTCTCTCCTTCCCTCCCCTACTTGTCTCTCTCTCTCAAAAATAAATGAACACTGAAAAAATTAAACAAATAAATAAATAAAGGTTGATGGTGAGTATCCAACAGGAATTCACCTCAAGTGCTCTAAAGAAGTATGAGAGCCTAGCAATGACTTCCACAAATAGGTAAAAACAGAGACACAAAATGTGTTGCTGAAGCTCAAACGGCCAGTTTGCAACCAAAAGTAGCTAGAAGTATGACCAACTGTCTGCTCTAAGGCTACTACTTTGCAGGGGGAACCTGAGGCCCAAGGTCATTCAGGTGGCAAGCAGCCACCTCAGGTCTGCTTGACCCCACCTGGGTTCCTTCTGCGTAGTAGAGAGGTATGCCATCTCAGGCAGAGAGGGCATGCTCTTCCCAACAGGGTTATTCTCATCTACCAAAGGCGCCCGCCGTGGTCCTGCACACATAATGCACACATAAATGTTACAGCATGCCACCCCATGATCCACTGCCCCCTGCTCCCCTGAGAAGCTGTTTACACGGTGCTGGCTCACCCCAGCCCCCATCCCTCCTCAGTCAGAGCGATGACGTTATCCACAAAGAATTCTGAGTCAAAAGGAGCTGCAGGGAGGTCGTTACAGCCAGAAAACGTCCTGTTTAATCACCTATTTCCTTAGAAACCGAAAATGTGGGTAAATTTGGGCATAGCCTGTAAGCTAGGAAGAAAGTCCAGAACAGCAAACACAAGCGTGCCTCTTTGGAGACAGGATGCATGAGATCGGAACAGATTTCTAATTAAATCAAACTGCCCTGCCTTGGACCTGGCCGCTGTGGGTGTGTCTCATTAAAAAAGCCAAAGTCCCACAGGACAGTTCTATACAGCTAAGCAGCTACTTGACACTGAGGTCCACAGATGCACCCAGGAGGAACCGGCTCCATTCCAAAGACAGCAGTGTCCACAATGTCTGGATTCCCAGATGTCACCTTCCACCCTGGTCCCATGCTCTGCAGATGTAGGTCTGAGCCCCTCACTTGTACTGTTGTGACCCCAGGGAAGTGATTTGTCCTGTTTCCCTCACTTGTAAAGTGAGACACCACTTCCTTTGCAGGGACATGGTAAGGCTTATTAAAAGTATGTATGTCAAAGGGGCCAGTGCAGAGCCTGGAGCCTGGAGGGGGCTCCAGCCTCGGATGGCTCCTGCCATTTCCTTGGGTCCCGGATACCCCAGCATCAAGCACAAACATACACTTCCTCCAGGACTCCACCCCAGAGGCTGCCCTGCCAAGCATACGCCACACTTCTGCCACCAACTTACTATGTATCTTCAGGCAAGAATCTCTCCCTCTATAGCCTCAGTGTTCCCATCTATAAAATGAGGCTGTTGGGTTCGAGTGACCTTGAAGGTCCTTTGCTGCCAGACATCTGAATGTGGCAGTGTCCCAAAGTCACTCCTGTAACCACCACTCCTTTACCTCTGGGCCGACGTGCCCTCAGTGGTCCCACAGAGCTGACGGTTCACCAAGGCTGGCGAGGTGATGCCATGTGGCAGTGGGAGTGGGGATCACTACAGTTCTGGGGTGAAGAAGACTCCATCAGCAGACCTGCTTCCCTGAGTCACTAGAGAGCAGGCACCATCAGGTGCCAGTCCCAGCTCTCTGCCTCATGCAGCTCACAGAGGCCACTCTGCCAGGAGAGAGCAGGAGAGAGCAGGGGGCCCTAGAAGTCTGGCCTAATCACTCCCTGTCTCAGCCTTTCGCAAAGTGGCCACGTGTTCTGGAGGCCACACTGGCAGCCAGAGAATCTGTACCCAGGAACAGGAGAGCACAAGGCAGAGTCTTAGAGGCAGGGTCTGGATTTGTACCCATATCTTTCAACAATTGTCCTATGCAGTCTTCTCAGCCCCATGAGCTACACTTGGCATGGGCGCTGCATACCCTAAGCACATTGAGCAATGTTGCTTCCTTTCCCTTCCTTCTTTCAATTCAAGAGGAATCAAGAGAACGTGCTCAAAGACTAGACCACCAAGCAAACACTAAGAGGGCTACTTTAGAAAGTGGCATCTGTATCCCAAGTCCCAAGACACACAGGGAACCAATTCACTAGGCCTCAAAAGTCAGAGTGGCTCCCAATCTGCTCCCAGTCCACCCCCCCCACCCCATCTCTAGTCCCATGTGTCCCCCTGTTTACGTTCCTGCCTTGTGTGGGGTCAGAGGGGTCAACCCAAATGACTGCTCTTTTGTCTCTGGACCATCCTGAGCCAGGAGGACCCACGTGGGTGGTTTCTCCCCACTGCCTGCTCATGCCGAGGGTCTGAGATGGCAGATACCTCATAACCATTCACTCCTTAAAGATGCCCTAAGCAGGGTAACTGCACACATGGCCACTTTCTTCTGGGTCCCACACAACTACTTGAACAAGGTTTTGTCATCTGGGGCCAATAGGAAAACAGCCACAGAGGGGAAAGTCTATATTTTCTATAAACCTGCCATGCAGATCAGGGGACTTGATGCTGCTTCCAGTCACATGCCAAAGACTTCCTGCCATGAAGCCAGAGATAATTTTGTCCCCAATGATCTAACCCCCATTCTACTAGGCACTGAAAGTAAGGTGACCCAGCATGCTTCTTTGATTGCCCTGGCTGCTAGGAAGCTCCAGGCTATGTTTTCTATCTCAAATGTTGTAGTTTTCTTCAGCAAAAATTCCTGATGTATTTTTTAGTTCTTACCATGGGTAACTGTACTTGGTGCCCTATATCTGGACTTTCATGATGTCCTGTAAGGTTCTTCCTGACATAGGTGAGGCATAAGCTGGCCAACTGTAGTGAAGATAAAACACAGCACTATCTTCCAGCCTCTGTGGTGAAAGCACGAACCTTCCCCTGCAGAGGGCCAGCTGGGCACAGCCCAGGAGCAGCCCCCCTGCCTCCCTGCTGAGTCCCTGTCAGCAGCTCTGCTTACCTGTCATGATCCTCTGGGCTTCATAGGGCTCCATGTAGCCAGCACTCTCTCCCTTTCCTGCTTTGTTCTTGAGATCATTTTTAGCATCGAAGGGATCAGAATAGTCATCAGCGATGGTCACCTGCAGGGAGCAAGATGGCAGGAGCATGAGTCCACCTCTGGCTTTCTGTTGCACTTCTGTTCACAACCAGGCTTGGCCCCAACAAACATAAATGGAGTCTGCATCATACCAGCAAAGAGGGGGAGATAAAGATGGGAACGAGCTGGCACCTGCCCTTGGAGAGGGCACAAGGGAGGGGCCTCTGAGCAGGCAGCCTCAGTGCTCGGGGCACAGCCATGAGAACAGAAGGGCATCCAGGTAGAGAGCACAAAGGCAAGGACCTGGAGGGCGTCTTTGGGGAATGTAAGTTACTCAATTTAATGGAATGGAAATGGAGGAAAGTTGGAAATGAGATAGCAGAAAGCTTAGAGATGCTGACATGCTCCTGGTGCTGGCTGAGGCCTAGAAGAGCCTGTCTAGAGATAATTATGTTCAGCGTTCCATCTTCCCCAAATCTGAAACACAAGCATGCCTTGGGTAATCAGACAACAATTTGGTGAGATCAACGTACTGCAAACATGACCGTGGCTCCAGGTAGACCCAAAGAAAATACAAAAGCAGCTCAGGGACCCAGAGACTGCCATGGTCAGAAAGGGGTTTGGAAGCCATAAACTGGGAGACTCTTCTATAACAGATGGGGAAACTGAGGTCCAGCAAGGTAAGGGGCTTGACTAAAACCCTTAGCCAGATCCTCTGTCTCCCAGGGCTATCCTCCTGGCCTCCTCCCTTGTCAACATTTCAGAAACAGCAAAGTTCCACAGCAGACAGAGTCACCTTGGGGTAGGGAGTGGGGGCAGGAGGGGAGTCCTAGGAGCACGTCAGAATCTGGGAGTTGAACACTTCAGAGACAAGGTTCCACATTTTCCCTGGAGGAGGGTAAAAATTTTTGGGCTAAGAGTAAACATGATTGTTTCCCCTCCCATTTCTTACTTTCTAAGCTTCACAGAGGGGCACACTTACTAGTGAGGAAACTCACTTCCTGTCACAGCACCCTAGCCCCACTGCAAACTTGCTGTGACCTCTGTGGAGTTGTTTGCCCCTTTGGTCACATCTGGCAAAGGGCGAGTCCTCAGCCTCCCAGCCAGGGCCACCCAGCTGCTTCTCAGGGGAAGGGATAGGCTAGCATTTCTCTCAACCCTTGGGGTTACATGAATTGTTATTTAAATTGTGGGTTTAATTAGAAACCACAGGAGCCTCTTCTCTCTCCCAGCTCCTGGAATGTAAGGCATTTGAGGGGCCTATAAACCCAGGGGAAGGGAAAATTCCCCTTTGTCGGTCTGGTAAATGGCAGCTTGTGGCAGCAGCCCTGGCAGAGTGAGCAAGTGACCTTCAGCAGCCAGGAATGTGATGCCCGCAGAGGGATAGCGGGCAGCAGCCCTGTCACTGGTGTGCGATGGTGGGGCTGATGGGAGGCATGGCACACAGTAGTCACGGCTCCCAGAACAAGAGCAAGCTTATCAGTGAATGACCCAGGGCTGGAGAAATCTGAGTATGTGTGACCCCACTACCACTGCTCTGACACCGCTTTGTCGTGGCTGTGGGGCAGGCTTAGAGTCCCAGCGGGGACACTTCCAGATGCTGACATTGTAATCGTGGCCTTTCTTGAGACTCCCTGAGCTCAAATGACACCAGGCAGGGGAAAGATGGGGGTGGGGGGAGCGCTGGGTCTGGCAATGTCTTTCATTTGATATTTCTACTCTACCATTTGCAGAATACATTAGGGAGAAAATTATACATGTGAACCACTGTCAAATAGAACAGCTCAGAGGCGGATCTAGTGGAGGGTATTTGTGTCTCGGAGTTCAAGGGATCAGAAGTCTAAATGGAGAAAACCATGAGCCTGCTGTGGATGACATCTATTCCACATAGCCTTCCCATCTCCTTTCAACATGAACAGAACACCCTCCGTCTAGTCCAGGAAGGAAACAAATATTTCCCCAAGAAAACCAAGTCATTTTGGGGGTGTTAGCTGAGAAAGGGGAAGAAGGTGAAGGGAGTGGGCTGCAAGTCTCCGTAATCTAGAAATCAACATTCCAGCTCCTCTCGGAAGTGCCCTGTAATTTGCAAACAGGGAAGGCTTGCAGTATATAAACCAAATCTTTGTTCGCCCAGGGACAGGAGCTCTGGGAGGCCTTCAGTTCAGCAGACACTATCTGTATTTTCTAATTAAAACGAGATCTGAGCTCATGTTGTCAAGGGGACCCCCAGCTGCCTACGCTGCTTACTTCCGTTTCAATAAGAATTTACAAATCCTAAAACCAGGAAAAGCCCTTGGTCTCTGTTGACATATGGTTCCAGTTATACCTGCTGACAGTTGAAAATCCTTCCATTAGGAAAAAAAAAGTTTAGAATTCTGTTAGTTTAAGAAACAAATCGGAAGGTTCCTAAAATGTATATTTAATCAATTTGCTTTCCAACTTCAAAGTGAGGATGGTGGAGGGGAGGGAATTTGAGGTTTGAGCAACCTGTAACTTGGCAAACACTTAACTGAGCTGTCTGACCTTTTGCAAAATCATGTCCTGGTTTTTGGAGTAAAAGTTTAACCAGGTGTTGGGAGAGCTGAGCAGGCAGTTATCCAGAGTGCCGGAGCGACTTGCCACAGGCCCTGGGCAGCGTAACTGCTCTCCGAGCTGCCCGCCACACACTGCAAGTCAGGAGGGCTGGCATGGGGCTTGAGTGAAGGGTACTGATTTTCTGAGTTAAAAGAAAGGGAAGGAGTTTCCCCAGATGTGGGCTTGGATTCCTACTGGGGCTGATGCTGCTTGGCTTTAAAATGTCCTCGACTCTAATAGAACAATTCAACCCAAAAGGAACCAGTTGGGACTTCTCTGCAGGTCAGGCCACCTGGGCACATGAGAAGTTTTCCTTGATTTCGATCTTGGATTGGCAAAGCCCTGACCAGCATTGGACCCCTGCACATGGCCTGCTCATGGTCCCACAGGCACAGAGCTGACAGGGGGCCAGCCTACTGGTCTGACAACTCCACTATGCAGCTGAGCAGCAGCAGAAAGGCAGGTTGTTGGAGCCTCTCCAACCAGCAGGCCACATTCACTTTCTTAGCTTCCTGGAATGGGTGCACTGGTCCATCTCCGAAAAAGGAAGAGGGCTACGGCTAAACCCTAGGCAAGGCTTTTCTTGCTTTCAAACAAAACTACAGACCTCGGGTCAGCACAGTGCCCCAAAGGACTTTCACAGGCTCATAAAGCAGTGGGATGCGGGGGGGGGGGGGGGGGGGGGGGGGGGGGGGGGGGGGGGGGGGCCTTGAGAGACCCGCTTTAAACTCTCATTTTGTAATAGCTCACTGCAACCCAGAGCGTTTCAGAATCCCACCATGCTTGCTGCCTTTCTGACAAGGCTCTGTGAGCTGGCTGCAGACTGGGAGTCAGCTCCACATGCCTCTTTTCTGGTTTGTACACACTGCTATGTGAAACTGGTCCCTCCCTTCCAGTAGTTTGAGGCCTGGGTGTTTTTATCTTGGGAATTTTGCTTTGTGATAGGAAGTAGTCTTCCTGTTCACACCCAAAGGGAAGCATACAGGAAGATGGGTGTTGCCACTTGACCACACATGGCCATATGCTTTTCTGAGACCGTCACACCTGTGGGGAGAGCTGGGTCCTCAACGGAAAGGTTAATTGGCAGAGCCTCTTTGAAGGGAGAGCTACTGACAAAGTCCATGAAAATCCCAAAACGCACATGGATTGACCCAGCAATTTCACTTCTTGGTATTTATTCCCAAATGTGCATGAGGAGCCAGGCAAGAATGCTCATGGGAGCACATAACAATGAGAAACTGTAAGCAACTGCTATAGCCGTCAATAAGGGAATGGCTAAATAAACTGTGCTAGTTCCATACTGTGAAATATTATGCAGCAGGTTTAAAAAAAAATAGTTGCTCTATATGCACTAATATACTTCTCTATGACATCGCTTTGAATAGAAAGAAAGCAGGTTGTAGAATGATAAATACATGATACCTGCTTATGTAAAATGAAACAGAAAGCTCTATTAATGTAAAGAAAAGATCCAGAGAGATATAAACTTTTTTTTTAAAAAGAATTTCATTTTTTTTAAGTAATCTCTACACCCTACTTGGGACTTGAACTCACAACCTTGAGGTCAAGAGTCACATGGTCTATGGACTGAGCCAGCTGGGCATCCCTAGGGAGATATAAACTTTAAACAGATACCTCCTCTGGGAGCAGGAGTGGTTAGAGGAAATCAAAGGAGATTTGTTTGAAATGTTAACGTGTTTTTCAATAAGGAAAACTTATTAATGTGTTACATACAAAATTCAAATTTTTTTTAAAAAAGCACTCTTTTCATAGACTATTTTTGGTACAGTAGATAAACTATTTCCCAAACTTGCCTGAAGATAGGAATGGCCTGGAATGCTTGTTAAAAAACAGATCCCTAGCCCCAATAATCTGTATATTTAATAAGTAACCCAGGTGATTCTTACCAGGAAAGTTTGAGAAGCTTTAAGCTAGCGTCAGCCCCCACCCCGACCAATCTAAAGCTAAACCTCTAGGTATTATTCTGCAATTTTTTTTTTTTAATTTTTAACGTTATTTTTGAGAGACAGAGAGAAACAGAGAACAAGCAAGGGAAGGGCAGAGAGAGAGGGAGACACAGAATCTGAAGCAGGCTCCAGGCTCTGAGCTGTTAGCACAGAGCCTGATGCGGGGCTTGAACTCACAACCATGAGATCGTGACCTGAGCCGAAATCAGTCGCTTAACTGACTGAGCCACCCAGGCGCCCCTTACTCTGCAATTTCACTTTCCCTAGGTATTCCTCAGCCCTGTTCATTAAACTGAGGTAAGAAGTCAATGTTAAATGCAGCTCTCGCTTGCTTTCTTCCCTAGGGATTAAGTGGAATAAGAGATGACCCAACATGCCTTGGTCCATCTCCAGAATCTAAGACATACAGGTAATGGCATTCCCTGTGCAATTCTGAGGGCTGGCCCCAGATTAAGCAACAGAGCCTGGGCAGTGGGGAGATGGTTACCAGGCAAGACCCTGCCCTGCCCCACCCCATGAGGGGAGACTGGGCCATGAGGATGTGCAAGGCTCTCTGTCCTGGAGCATAGATCCTCCTAGGCTGTGTCAACATGGCTCTCAGCAAACTCTGCAGGGAGATCACACAGCCCCAGGAAAGGTTGGCAGAATGTGGAGAGTAGCCACTGCTGAAATGTGTGAGGCATCCCTGCTTTAAAAACAAACAAACAAACAAACAAAAAGGAGTGATAAGAGAGGCAGGATAACCACCACCTTTTGGGAGTGGGTGATCTGAGCTGTCCCCTCTGTCCCATGGGCACCTCCTCTAAGCCTATGGTCACTTCCACGAGCTGCCTGTGGGGACTGGTGGCATTGGGCTGCCCCAGCTCAACCACTGTTGGATGAGGCAATAAGTCTCCCCATTCTGTGCTGCTTTTCTCTTCCTGGGAAGTGAGGGGGCAGCACCCCATGAGGTCCTGGGTCCTTTCCAGGCCCATGACTTCTACCCCAGAGCAAACCACATTTGAACACACCTGGGAATGTTCTACATGTTCCCAGTCAGACAATTTCCTCATCAGTTTGCCATTAAACCTGTATGAATTTTCTTAACAGTTTGGGGGGTCACAGACCTCTTTGGAAATGTGATAGCTGAAGTTGTGGCTCCCTCCACCATGTTTATATATGTCTGCAAAGTACGGGGCACATGCCAGAAAGGTCAGGAGTACTGTGTTAAGACCGAGTCCCGGTGTATTTGAGCCACTTTAAAGAATAGCTAAGATGAGACATACTCTGTGTCTTATATAGGCAGTGGGTGCAGACTCCATCATAATTCAACACACATCATTCACTTGGCTGAAAAGACAGTGCGATGTGCGAATGGCCTGCCATTCACTTGGGAATGGGGGAAATAGGAAAGGACAGCCTGAGGCCATTCGTCTTGACTCATAGCCACACAGCACCCAAGGCAACCTGGCTCCTTCTCTCTGTGGGGGGTTAGGAGGGCTCCATGAAGGTGACCAAATGGAATGCAGGGCACGAGGTGGTAGCAGCAGCCAGAAGGCTCCACGCCTCTGTCCCCTAGTAGGGGAACTGGGCAGACTGGAGTCCTGGTCCCCCTTTGAGATTCACCAGGACACAGACCCTGGCAGGCATGATGTCTCCATGATGGAGGCTCTGTTGCCATTCCAACTAAGAGATGACAATAAAGAAACAGGAATGTAGGGGTCTGGAGAGGGCTTCAAATTACCAGCAGAGTGTCCAGGAAAGGGGCAGTGGACAAACGTTCTGCACAGACCCAGAAACTATACAGAGCAAGCTCGGGGAGTCAGAAAGGACATCTAAGAGCATAAAGGGACATGCTGCCTGGAAACCAGAATTCCTATCATATCAGTGTCCAAGGTGGGTCTGCTGAGCTCAGCTAACTGGCTCTCACCTGTTTTCTTAGCACAGATTCAGCTGCCCCACAGCAGAAGTTCAGCTTCAGAACCACCTAGATGGGTGGCTGTTTGCAGAACCCCCACTGTGACCAAGGCAGGTGGTATTTCCAAAGCTCAACGCTGACCAGCGGCAGCTGCCTGGGGCTGTGGAAATACACAGAAAAGGCAGTGGCACCACAGAAAGGAAGGACATCACCAAGCAGGGACAGCCCTGCAGAGTTCCGGAGTGGAGCCGGCTTGGCTACAGCCTTGCTGGGTAAACTCTGGGCAGCCTGCTTCATCTCTCTGAGCTTCCGCAGTTAACCTGTGGAACTGAGCAAGATGGTTTGCCTTCTCAGCTTCACATGAATGTTTTAAGGAGAAAATACTGAGATGATTTGGGGACATGTCAGAAGTTTATAAAGGAAAAGCTATGGTGGCACCTTCTGGGGACCCAGGATGGTGCTAAGTGCTGCGCAGTCTCTGCTCACAGGAGCGGAGATTTAGTGAAGACGACCAAACAAAAGACCTGAGAAGAACCCGTCAAGGCCCCAGTGGTGACAGGACAACAGCTGTCAGAGTTCTCAACCATGAAAAGAAAATTGTTTGTGAATAATGCTTTTCTCTCCTTTTATGCTTTGGGTAAGAGGTACCTCTTGGTTGGGGGCACTTGGCTAAAAAGAAGAGAACCTTTTGGGACCCTCAGGGCCACCCCACCTGTGTTCTGGGAGGCGGCAGCGTGCTCCTGGTCTCTAGAAGGCATCCAGGGCTCCGAGCGGTCCGGGGAACCAGGCTGGGACACACACGGGACTGTGGAGATGCAAGCAAGCACCCCCTTGCTTGCCTCTCCCTGTCCCTGGCTTTGACCATCACAGACAACTCTCCTTACAGCCGTACCAATAAATCATTTCTGAAGGAAATGTAAGGAAATTAATTTGAGGAAGATTAATTAGCTACATTCTCACATTCAGCAGCAACTCCTGGAAATCAGATGGAGGGGAGCATTTTTTCACACCAACTGAGGAGTGGTTCCCTTTCTTTCCTCTGAGGTCCGATTCAGCCATGCAGAGTTAGTACCCCAAACTTCTAAGCCCCTCTTCTCATGCTTGGAGGTCAAGTGCTTCCAGTGGCCAGGAGTTCATGACTTCATCATTCAGTCATTTGGGCAGTCTTCCTCCGGCACGCGCCACCCATTGCTTTGTGCAGACCTTGGGGGCTCTACTGTACACATTTCTTTATGGACCAGCCGGTTACCTGCCCTGCATGTCAGGAGGCCAGGGGTGTTTCAAGTGGTCTCCACTGGTCTTTCCAGTCCTGCCCCTCCCACGGCTACAGCTGCTTGCCTAGACACCTGCAGGCTCCAACTTGTTGGGAAAAATGCATTTCAAATTACAGCCTCTGTCAGCTACTCTCAGGCCCTGCTTGCTCAGCCCCTCTCTTTCTCTTTCTCACACACAGTCACATAACACACACTCCTCACCCTCCCTCGGTTTAACCCCAACGAGAAGGCTCTGCGTCCTGGGTGGGAGGCTGCTGGAGTGGAGCCCAGCTCTGCCCTGTGTTTACCTCAGAAGCTTGCTGATAAGTGCTAGGGACTGGCTTCTCAGCATCTCTCAGCAGTGGAAGGTTCTATTTTGAATTCAGAAATAGCTCAATCCTAGAATTTCTTCAGTGCCTTCAGCTAGGGCCAGAGAGAGAGAATTCACTGCATCCCTCCTAACGACAGAAGCACCCAGGGGTCTGCAGTGTCATTACATGTGAGGTCAGAGTGGAAAGAGCCCTGGGAGATAGAATCTAAGTCCCATGAGTTTCAATTTTTTATCTGTGAAATTGTGTATGGGAAGCCTCCCATGGAACCCCAATATGTACCAGTACCCACAATCTGAAAACACTGAATTTACTGAAGGCAGTGGAGGTCCTGGGGGGGAGTGGTGGCAAAGGTCAATGCCAAAAACAGGTAACCCAATGTTTCCTAAAATGCAGGTCCACACTGTTTCTGCAGTACCTATATGGCTATCTAATGTTTCTCTTAAAATCATTTCTAACATGGGGCAGCTGGCTGGCTCAGTCAGAAAAGTATATGACTCTTGATCTTGGGGTCCTGTGTGAGCCCCATGTTGGGCATAGAGATTACTAAAAAAAAATAAATAAATAAACTTAAAAAATCATTCCTAACATTGTCGATTTACACAATCACTCTCCCCACTCCCAGGAAAAGCTTAGTGCCTCTTGCAAGGACCACCACTCATATCATCCATCCATCATCTCCCCACCCCTACAAGACAGCCCCCTGTGGGAGGCAGGCCTGGGGGTGGGGGGACAGCATCCACTGAGCCTCCCTTTGTCCTCCCCTAGGCTCTGGCTCGACACTGCCCAGCCCTCCGACAAACCTCGTCAGCTTCCATCTAGCTTCCCAGAGAGTCCTTTCTTGCAAGTTTCTTGCTCAAGTGGGACAAGTGCTCCTCCTGGAGTTTGGGGTCACTGCCTAGAAAATACTCTCAGACCAGCCCTGGGTCAAAAAGGGTAAGAACAGAATTTTCTTCTTCCTTTGCAGGACACTTAGGGTAGGAGAACATATCATCTGGAGCAGGGACATAGGATGGCTCTGAAAGTCCTTTGTCGCTCCATGCCTCAGCTGCCTTGTTTATAAGGTGACAACAGGATAGGGACTAAACGGGCCAGTATGAAGTGATGGACTTAGAAGAGGCCTGACACACAGAAGTGCTCAAGAAATGTCAGGTGTGACTATCGTCATCTCAATTGTCATCTAGCCTGATGGATTCCCTTGTCTTATAGGGGAAGAAACTGAGGCCTGGAGAGGGGAAGGGGCTTACAGAGGTCACCTGGATATCGAGGAAGAGAATGCTCATTATTCGAGTGACAAAACCAAACTCCCACCAAATCATAACCAGAGGAGAACCTGTCATTTGGTGACCTCTGTATGTAGAGCCTGCCTGCTTCCAAAATGGGTTTTGGACAACTGAATTTAAGTGATTTTTCTACTCTTGGTAGGCCCGGCCCTTCTGCTGCTCCCTCCAGAGAAAGGATCAGGAATGCCCGTGAGGCTTTCTCACGGTAACAGAAGACTCCCGGACGGTAAGAACAACTTCTCCAGTGTTCTCACAGGAAAAGTATGTAAAGCAAAACAGTAGAGCGTAGAAGCTGAAGACCTTCCTGAGAGCCACGGTACCTTTAAAAGCCAGGCCTCCATGCAGGCCATGGAGACGAGAAGGAGTGGCTGGGTAAGGGGGGGTGGGGGTCTCTCCAGCCTGTGTGAGCTCTGTGCCCAGAGCTGAGATTAAGGGGAGAAGGGGCTCAGGCCAGGTGCAGCCCATATGATCAGCAACAGTGGCCCCAGGATCTGTACTAAATGAAGGGGCACTTTTCTCTGAATGGATCGCATTAGGATGACACATTTCTAACAAGAGGCTGGAGCATCTTAAAATATAAGCAGCACTCAACAGCTGCCCTCCCCCAAAAGTCAGTGCCTTTTTATTAAAGACACGCAGCATCGGCCATAATTACCACCACCAGATTTGAGGGTTCCCAATTACATTCCGCTTAATAGTGGGTGCTCAGTAATAAATGGTGATTCACTTTTTAAAGTGATGCCATCAAGCCTCAATTAACTCTTTCTCACATGCAGACCTCTAGGCTAAGAAACTGTCCCTGAACCCCAAAGCGCTTCTCATAGGTACTCAGCACTTTCCAATGTACAGGAAAGTTATTGCGGACAGAGCTTTGCAACAACAAACCTGTCTGTAACGGTGTCAAGGGCTTGTTCAATCACATTTACCCCATCTCACAACCCGCCAGGCAATGAGTCCTGAGTTGGGATGCAGCAAGGGGCAAAGGCAGGCCTGCACCCCTGCCTCATGGAGCCTCCAGTCTCCCAGGGATGGCAGTATTAATCAGCTTACCTCCCCGGGGAGGGCAGGCGATACTCAGCAGGCTTGTTCTCGAGTATGTGCACGACTGAAGCCCCTTTACAGCCTGCCCTGAATTGCAGCTATGTGAACACCTGTCTGCTTCGTCAAACCTGGGAGGCAGGTTCTGGAGCCGGTTCCCTCTACACCATGGTCAGCCCCGGTGTGCAGCAGGGCTCCTGCAAGGGTGCCAGGCAGGAGCCAGAGCAGGCAGGGATGCTGAGGGTGGTACTGGATTCAGAGGTTCCAGCTTCACCGCTTCGTGGCTTCTCACCAGCTCTGGGTGGGTGCCTACCTTTTCTGAGACTGAGTTCAACCACCTTCACTGGGAGAACATCTTCCTCCTGGAGCAGGAGGAGATTGAGTCAGTGGACCAAATGGTAACATAATGACTGACACATCGTGTCGGCAAGGGTGGAAGGCGCTGGAGAGCATGGAAAGGATGCCGTTCTCACTTTTGAGATACCACAGGGCGCGCACCTTAGTTTGGGCTCCCCGAGACACAGACCTTGAAGCCAGGACTCTGGTGCAAGCCCTTTATTTGGGACCTGAAACTTAAGAGGGTTGTGGAAATGGGCCAGGGAAGGGAAGGCAGCAGAGAAGCTGGATAATCAAGCCAACTACCAAGGTGGGCAACTAGAACTTCATCCAATAGGGAAACTGGGAAATCATGCACAATGCATTCCTCAGAATTACTTAGCCAAGGGTGAGGGAGTTTGGGGGAGAGGAGGGCAACACTAACTAACTCTCGGAGTCACCAGTGGAGGCTGCACTTGGGTCCCTGCCCCTGGCCCCTCTGCTGTGTGCGGCAAGGATAGCTATCCCCATCCCAGCTTCTGCAGGAAGCCCTGGGGCAGACATGCCCTCTAGAGAAGGTCAGACAGGAGGGCGGGAGGGACTTGGTGCAGCCTGCCACCAGCTAGCTGCCTAGCGCTGGGGAAAAGCCTCATGTAAGAAGAGTGAGATTGAGGAGAGGCCCCACCTGCTAAGTTCACCCAACTGAAGCAATAAGAGGGTCAGTCAGATCGACCTGGGCTCCTATGCCACTTGTCCCCTCACCTGCCCAGTTCACTGCTTTCCTCTGAGTTTGTTTCCTCATCTGTGAAATGGGAAGAAGGAATGCCCTGTCCCATCTCCCTCTGGGAATTTCAAGCAGACAATGGTTTTGCAAATGCAATGGGGGCTGTTACTGAATCAGTCTATCCCCACAAGCCACCCTTCTTAGTGCAGGTAGCCCCCCTACACAAAGTCCCGTGGGTCATTTTCTCCTGGGCTAGAGATCAAGCAGGCAGCTCCGAAGAAGCACCCAGACAAAACAATTTGGGGGGACCAAATGCTGGTATGGTAGCTGTTGTCCATGAAGAGCTGCTGTCCAACAGGCAGGCTGGTGTACCACGTGAGTACCTGGGAAGGCCACGCGGGGCAATAGCACCTCAGTGAGCCTATTTGTGGACAGGCCGCAGCTCTTCACGACTGGCTGGTGGGGAATCAAAGCACTACAGCGTCCCCGCATCTCTCACCCCGCAGTCAGGGGTGCTGGCTTCCCACCCCCAGACAGAGAAGCAAGTGGCCTCCAGTGAGACGATCTAAAAACAAATCTCTTCCTTTATGCATACATACATATCTTAGGGCACAACCAGAAGAGCAGAAGGGAAAAAACTCTGACCTGATAATGCCCACCCTAAGATGGGGTGAGTTACCTGAGGACACCCGCTAGGCAGCAAGCAAAGAAGTTATGGAATCTTTATGGATTAAGAGAAAATGTTTTTTGGCATCTCAGCAAGTGACAAAAAATCAGATTTCAAAAGAGTACTTTTAGGAGGATTCCATTTTTTAAAATATCACACACACACACACACACACACACACACACACACACACACACACAGAAAGAGAAATGTACTGATGTGCATAGAAAAAGGACTAGAAAAAATACAGTAAAACATAGCACCTCTCACCTGCTGGTCCACAAGGCTTCTCTCTGATCAAGCCCTCCACCTGGGCAATGCAGTAGAAGACACAGGACCACTGAGCTTTCCACGCTCAGGTAACACATTGTTCCACACCTGCTCCATGGTCTCAGAGCCTCACCTCTATGGACCTGGACCCCTTGCTGTATCCTACCCAAAGATGCCTAATTTGTAAACATGTGATGATTTCAGACCACTGTGGCCTTTGCCCTGGAAACCCTCGAGTCCTGCCACAGTGCCAGAAGCTTTCAACAGCAGGGCGGCCTGATTGGCTCTGTCCATCCCCACCCCACCCTTGTCTAGTGACAGCAAATGCTAGATGAGTCAGTGAGTTAATGAATCCAGGGGGGGGTCTACTGGGCCATTTCTCTCCCCAGGGAAGTTCAATGTCCTTGACCATAAGGGGGCCTCTCACAGTAGGGCACTATAAACAAGCACACTTTTACTGAAGCACTTGTAAACTTCTTGGCTTGGCCACTTACTGGCTTGCATGACTTTAGGAAAGCCATATGACTTATTGACCTGTCTGTCCTTAGTTTCCCTCATTGATAAAGCATGAATAATACTAAGAAGTGAGTTCACTATGAGAATTGTTTCAGTATCTGTAAAATGAGATGGCACCTGGGTGGCTCAGTCTCTTAAGCGTCCGAAATTGGCTCATGATCTTGCGGGCTGTGAGTTTGAGCCCTGTATCAGGCTCTGTGCTGACAGCTCAGACAGAGCTTGGAGCCTGCTTCGAATCCTGTATCTCCCTCTCTCTCTGTCCCTCCTGCCCCCTCTCTCACTATCTCTTTATCTCTCAAAAATATATAAAAACATTAAAAATATTGTCAAATGCTTCGAATCATGCACACACAAAGGTAAGCATCACTGAAGTATTTATAGATACATGCCTAGCATGTGCACCTGTATCTAGACATGCATGCACATAAATGTCCACAGAAACACACATGCCCACACTCCCATGTGCTTCAGCAGAGCACAGACCTTGACTTGCTTTTTCCAGATGTGTTTTGAGATCAAAAATGTGTACTCTACCACAGCCAATGGGTAGAGAGAGAAGGGTTCCAGTCTGCCCTAAACAAAAATAACCCACTGAGCAAAGTCTAGCCAGTGTACTGACCGACAAGCCATGACTGAGAACCCTGGTCATCTGTACCAATCCAGTTATCTGCCTGGTCCAGGCTTTTCTGTGCCATCATGCTGCTCCAGTTAGAGCATCTGCCCCACCCAATGCTGTGACAGGTGACCCCAGACCCACTGGACCTCAGCCATGCATGACACCTCTCCCTGGAGATATGGAGCTACCAGAGCAAACACTGGTGGGAAAGAACACACAGAAAGTCCAGATAAACTCCGCCTGCCTTGCCTCCTTCCTGTAGGCTTATAAGAGGCCTCACCTCTATAATCCTCCCCATGGGCTTCTCTTTATCTGACCTCAAGCTTCTGTGCAGAGGGCTGGGGAGAGCAGAGAAGATGCCCTAAGTGGGGATATCAGGAAGTTTCAAAGGTCAAGTCCAAAGCACTGTATTTGTTGGGCTTAGTATGACAGATTCTTATTTTTACATGCTAGTACTTCAGGAATTTGACATTTATGGTGCCCAGGACCAGCTACATACACATGTGGCTACCATCTGTCCTCACTGACATTTTCTAAAGGAAAGAACAATAGGGCGCCTGGGTGGCTCAGTCAGTTGGGCGTCCAACTTCGGCTCAGGTCATGATCTCACAGTTTATGAGTTTGAGCCCTGCATCAGGCTCTGTGCTGACAGCTCGGAGCCTGAAGCCTGCTTCAGACTCTGTGTCTCCTCTCTCTGCCCCCTTCCCTACTTGCACTCTGTCTCTGTCTCTCAAAAACGAATAAACGTAAAGGAAAGCACAACAATAGTAAAAAGGAAATTGGGAATAAGGTACAATTCTTTAAAGAATGAATTTACTCCCTAACTTTTCACTTTTCTAATTAATTTCAGGGAAAGCACTGGACTACATGGGCATTTCAGTCCTTCAGAGTGCTACCCATTACACCATGGGGCCAGCAGGCCATTTCAGTCCTTCAAACATTATGTTGAAAGTCAAGCCCTCCTTTAGGAGGGAAAGGTCTGGTGTGTATCTATGGCTTAAGGGGGCTGGCTTTCTCCTCCCCTCCTGGGTCATGCCAATGGCACATTCTAGACCACCTCTGAGGACTGGCCTCTGAAACACCAACACAGTGCCTGACCGTAGCCTCATGAATCAGGCACTAACTGTCCCTAATTTATTGGTGCACATGGTAAAATTACTTTCCAAATGGAATGTCATAAATCACCTACTGCTGGAACCATCCTATCCTTAAAGGGAAGCAAAGGTATCTTGAACGTAATCCCAGACTTATCAATTTCAAAAGAGCGAACTTTGATCCACTGCTGCTGGTTTAATCAAGTGATTGGGGAGGCCCAGCCCCTCACTGATAACGCACCTGTCCCAAGACATCCCCAACTCTCTACTTTCTCTCTTCATACATCTCTCTGTAGAGTCATGCTAGAGTCATGCATGATTCACAGGGACTGACTGCTGGAGATGAGGGTCCTTAGGTGCCAGGACCTAAGAACCTCACACTAGACCCTCCGAGAGCTGGAGCATTCTAGAGCATTAGAACTGATAAGAGGCTTACAGAGGTGATGCTGCTGATGAAGAAAGTACCTACTATGTGCCAGGCACTTGACTATGTGCTTTTCCACATAGGGTCTTATTTCATCTTGATGACAAAATCAAAACTCAGAGAGGTTTAGTAGTTTCCTGGGCCATAGAAAGCATAAGGTGGTGCAGGCTTCCCTCCAAAACTTTGGTTCTTCTATGCCACCCATGGCCTATTGCATGAGTTTCTAATATCCTGGGTTCCTTCTCGGCAGCAGGAGGAAATCTCTGAAGAGAGGTTTGAAAGGAAGAGGAGGAAGCTCTGCCAATTTGGCTCTGATGTGCCAACCTTGGGCAAGGGCCACCCCTGACACTCCCTCAGTCAGCTGGGTGCCGGGAGTCTCCCTTCCTCTTCCTCAGCCGCCCTACGACTGGAGCACACCTGCAACTTGCCTGGGCCACACCTGGGGAAGCAGCCACTTCTGCCTGCAGCCTGGAACTCGAGTTCTGCTTCCAGCAACTTCCTCCCTCCATCCCTACTGCCTCATCCTTCCTGCCAGAAAGATCCCACCTCCTCCTCCACCTCACCACCACCACCAAAAATAGCGCAGTATAACATAGGAGGAGTCCTTACATTACAGGGAATGAGGCCTCGGGGCCTCCCTCTCCACGTCCCCAAACCCTAAACCCCAAACATGGAAGCCTCACTCAGCACAGGAGAGGAAGGAGAGCCGGAAGGTGAACGTGACCTCGCCTCTTGCTTCATTAATAAGAGTTACTACTTGGACAGTGCCTGGCATGCACTAAGTTATTGTTATTTTCAAAAGGGCCTGTAAAGTAAACCTCATTATTCTCCTGGTAAAGAGGGGGGGAATTTTATGGTAGAGTTGGTTCATTTGTCATCTTCTTAGGGTAAGCCCAGCTGGATTTGAAAAAAATTAAGTGTCTGCACATACCGTGGGGACCAGAGGAACTGGAGGTGTTCCATCTATGGAGGCCTGGGGTCAAGGTGGCCAGCCTGAAATCCCTACTGTCCATTGCAGTCCAGAGGTTTTGGTCGAGATGGTGCCTGAGAGGGGGGTTTAGGAATGACTCAAAGTGGCACTCCCCTGGGATAAAATGAGCACCCCATCATCTTTATGGGGGCTCCATCATGCCCATTTCTTGGGGATAACACACGTGATGTGGGCAACATGACTGGGAGGGGATGTCCTTTCAACACCCCCCTCCCTCCCACAAAAAGAACACACTTCTTGGAGACATTTAAACCAATGCCTCAGCTGACCAGCTTTTTTGAAAGGGCCAGGACTGGGCCCACCTAAGTGGTTTGGATACACACTCCCTGTCTCCCCACATTAACATCATGCCCATCCTCTGATCTGTGGACAATAGGTCCAAACAGATGGTCCTGAGCTCCCCATCCATCCTGGGTCCCATAACTGGAGTATCACGGGCTTATGGACTGGCTTGGGCAGGCTATACAGCTCCCAAGACCTTCCCTGCACCCTTGGTTGGGAGAGTTGGTGTGGAATGGCAGGGAGGGTCTTCAAAGGCTGTCCCCAACCTTTTCCACCCTAAGAAAAAATTGCTGTAAAATACCAACACCCTCCCCAGAATTGCCTTCCAGATTTAAGAAGGGGAGAGGTAGCTTGGGTTTAAAAAAAATTTGGATTCCCATTCATGAACTCTCCATACACCAAGGGCACCTAACTGGTAAAACGGGTTCCACCATTGATTAATGAGCTGGGGTAATAATGGGGCTCACCCTTTGTCATTAAAAATATTAACCTTGTTCCTGGCCCAGTGATAAACCCATAAACCCAGGGCCCACAAAGCTCTCTCATGACCACACTTCCCATCTGCCAGGTGATGGGGGTGAATACACCCTGGGGGTAAGGCCAGGAAAGGGACAGAGCCCTTTGGAAAGACCACTGAGACTCCACAAAGCCAATTGCAGGTGGACAGGAGGGAGAAATAATGCCTTAACTTGCCACGGGTGTGCAAGAACCCAGGTCCCTTGGCTGGGACCTTTATTAAAGTAATGTTTTACTCACATGGTCTAATGTAGCTTCCCAAAGGCAAACCTGCCCACTGGCTGTGTTGACAGTAGTGTGACAGTATGACTTGTGCTACTGGTGAGGAAGATGGTCTCTCTCAATCTGAACAAACTGAGAGCTACCCATCATCACATGCAGCTCTGGGCCCTGCACTTCAGATTAAGAGCTGCCACTGGGAGGACATGGAGCCTGGCCTCCCATGTGTCCTGAGCATGGTGGACAAGACCAAGGAGCACGCATGCTTTTAGAGAATATTCAGGGGTATGTGTGTGTAGTGCAGGATGGGTACTTAATCCCTAAAACAGGATGTAGATGTGTTCTGTGGGGTCAGAGAGTATAGAATGAGGGCTGAACAGCAGAGATTATGGAAAAGATTTCAACTCAATTTTAGGAAGAATGTTTGATCAGACAGAGCTTATCAAAATGGAACAGGATAGTTTGAGACCTAGTGAGCTCCCAGCCAGAGGACTCTCTAGGCAGAACCTGGTTGAGCACTCAGCCAGGGGAAGAACCTACCTAGATTAAGATTCTTCACCATTGGAAACTCTATGCACCGCCTGGGATTTTTATAGTACCCCAAAGCATGAGACTGAGGACATGGGAGACAGTGTTGAAGGGGTTGGCCCAACCTTATAAAAGTGCATCTCTCTCTCTTCCACAAAAAGCCCCCAAGCATTCCAGCTCTGCAGTACCAGTTATACTGGCTCATTCCCCAAAAGCATTTGAAGGTGGGAGGCTAGATAAGCCTGCCTTCAGAGAGGCAGGTGAAGAGTAGACACAAGAGGTGAGCATGAGCTCAGAGGAATCTCCCAGGCGGGGGGCCCTGGGCCACTCAGTGGAAAGAGGGTCTCAGCCTAAGCCAAGACAGGGCTTACTTCCTCTAACTGCATCTAATAGGCTGGGTACTGTGGGAGAAGCACAGAATCACACTCAAAACACTTCTGTACTGGAATTCAGCAATGCCCATGGTGGGCTAGCTACTGGGGACAAAAGAATTAAGTATAGCTCAATGTCTGCCCTCAAAAAGAGTAAAGTCTAGTAAGAGAGGTCAGCAAATTTCTTCTATAAAGAACCACACAGTAAACAGTTTCATTTGTAGTCTCTATGGCAACCACTCAAACTCAACTGCTACTGTAATGTAAAAGCAGCCATATACACACAGAAATAAATGGGTGTGGCTCTGCAGCAATAAAACTTTATTTACAAAAACAGGCAGCAGCTGGATTTGGCCCAAGAACCACAGTTTGCCCAGCTTTGGTCTAGTCTGATGGTTCTCAACAGGCTGCACATTAGAATTACCTGGGGGGCTTTACACAAGCATCAATGCCTGAGCTCCACCCCAAATTCCAATTTAAGTGGTCAGAGGTAGGGGCCTGAGATCTGCATTTTCTAAAAGCTCCCCCAGGTGATTGTACATGGAGCCAAGACTGAGAATCACTAGTGTAAAGCAGAAGACAGAAACTTGTAATCCAAGTATTATCTCACAATAATCCACAGGATTTCACAAACCCACCCAGGGGAAGTGACTCGCTCAAGGTCATACCATGAGTCAAGAGGCAAGGATTCCCAGCCCATGAGCATTCCCCTGCACCAGAGCAGACACATAGATGGGCTCACACTCTCATCTTAGAGCTTGGGATGCAGGTGCATTCTAGCTCAGGCCCCCTTGTTCCAGGACCATGAGGACCCCAGAGAAATACCAAGCACATTCACCCAACCCACTCTGATGCATGGAACCTAGCTTCTCCCTAGGCCAAACTTCAGTGACGTCACACTAACCCAGGAGCAGAATTCCCAAAACTTCTCCCTTTCCTTTGAGAAACACTATTTTAGCCAAAGTTTAAAACAGTTTATTGGCATCTGGGAGGAGCAAAAAGAAGACTGTAAACACTGTATTTCCTCAGTCCCAAGAAGTGCAGCCACAGGAAACTCTTTACCAATGACACCACTAAGGACCTGCCAAAACGTGCCGCCTGCCCAGAGCTCTGCCCACGCAGGACTTGGGCACAAGGAACCCCCAGAGCCCTGGGGAATGTTGCAAGAGCTTGGCTGAGGCTGGGCAGCCACTGGCAGTGATGATCTCAACGTCTACAGAGCAAACGCACTCAGGCAGACAGGGCAAACCCAGGCATCCCTGGCCTTGCAGGAGCTCTGCGGGTGGCCAGGAAGCCTCTGAGCCCCAGACCCTCTCTCCTCTCCATGGAGCTACAGAACAGTCAGGGGCAAAAGAGAGCAAGCATTTGGCCTAATTATTACTGTAATAGAATATGCAGCTACCAGGGGCTATGTTCAGATCTTTTAATACAACAACCCTGTGAAGTGGGTATCATATTGTCCCCATTTTACAGATGAACAAACCAATGCACACGGTGGCAGGGGAGTCAGTGAATTAGTCAGGATTCAAGCCAAGCTTCTCTGTCCCAGATTTAGGCTCAAAGGACTTCAAAGTGAATCTACCAATGCACAGCCTCCCTGCAGGGATGGTGAAACAGACCCAGCAAAAGTAAGGGGCTGGGCAAAACCAGTTCTAGGTACCACCCCTCAGAGAGCCCTCTCTCTTCACCAAAAAGAGGCCTGGCAGCTCAGATGACACATAGCAATGGGCTCGCACAAGGTGCTGAGGGTCTGCTTGGCTGGAGAGTGAGCCAGCTCTGTCCACCAGCCTGTCCAGGAGATCTCCTGTCATTCAGGAACCTCTCGTCCGGCCTCCGAGGTGGAGAGGGCTGTATGCTTGTTTCCAGAGTCATGCAGCTCACATGCAGAGCTGCCTGCCCTCAGCTTCCTCACCATGGGTCTCTGCCCAGCCGCACCCTCCTTGGCAGCTCCCTTCTCTAATCACTGCACATTCAAGTTCCGCCCAGTCTTCAAGGGACAGTGCTTGAGAACATGAGCTCTGGACTTAGATCTGAGTTCAAATTCTGCCTGTGCCACCTTAGGAAGCTTGCTCAAATTCTCTGGGCTTCAGTGTCTTCATCTATAAAGTGAGGATAGTAACAGAGCCTGCCTCAGTGTCTGGCAATGATAGGGGCTCAGCCATATTATCTTAGTTCTGTCTGTACCTCCACTCAGCCTCCCTGGGCCACCCTTGGGGCAGATCCCATGCTGGGCTTCAGGACATGAAGCAGAACCTGACACTACAGAGGTCCTACAGGAGTTCCAGGCTAGTCAGGGGGACAGACACAGGTTCACAAATAGCTGTGAGGGGCTTAGAAGTGACATTTCACATCCTATCACACTCTCCCAAGATTTTTAAAAAATCTGGCTCTTTTCCCCCTGACTAAAGTCAATTTCACTAACTCTTGACAAGTTGTATAAGAGTTTTTAAAAATCAGGTCAAACCACATTTGGAGAGAATTTTCTCCCTCCTTCATTTACTTTGCAGTCTGGGTTTGGCTGTCCCACTCCCACTCTCTCCCACCCTGTGCCCCCACAGATGTGTGCCCCATTCCATGCATTCCAAGCACATCAGAGCTCAGCAGCCACAGAATAGGGTGGGTACACAGGCACCAGGGTGGAAGGGACCTCCATACTTAAGAACCACAAAGATAAGAGCCTCCAGAATAAGGCCACAGGCAGGCCTTATTCTGTCATAAAAGCAATGGACCCAGGAGCCCCAGTAACCAACACTCTTTCCAGGTCAGGGTGTCTCTTACTCTTCTCAACAACCCACCAAGTCATCATGGTTAATAAGTCTTCCTAAACTGGGGCTCCAGGGCAGGGCTTACATCCATGCATCTTTCTGGTACCTGTGTCTAATGCAGAGCCTGGCATACGATAAGGTGCTCAGTAAGTGAAAAAATAAATTTTACAGGTGAGAAAACTGGCTCAGAGATTAAGAAGTGCTCAAGGGGCGCCTGGGTGGCTCAGTCAGTTAAGCATCTGACTTTGGCTCAGGTCATGATCTCATGGTTTGTGGGTTCGAGCTTTGCGTCAGGCTCTGTGCTGACAGCTAGCTCAGAGCCTAGAGACTCTCTTCAGATTCTGTGTCTCCCTCTCTCTCTGACCCTCCCCTGCTCACGCGGTCTCTCTCGGTCTCTCAAAAATAAGTAAAAAAACATTAAAAAAAAAAAAAGAAAGAAAGAAACTTGCTCAAGGTCACACAGTGAGGAGAACCAGCAGGTCTGCCTGGGGACAAGGAGAAGCTGGGTATAGAGAGTGACAGTGGGCAGAGGCCATGGGCAGTGGTGACTGGAAGGTGATAAGGGGGAAAGGCAGATGAAACCCCAGGGAGGAAGTGTCTGCCCAAGAGAGAACAAAGACAGGTGGGGGTGGGGGGGTGGGGAGCTGGCTGGAGAAGGAGGACCAGAGGGAGTGAGTAGATGGAAGTTTTTGAGACAAACTGTCAGCTGTGAAGAACAGGTTTCTAAATTCCTAAACCTTATCAGGCAGAGCTGATGGGAGGGTGTGACAGCCAGGGGACAATGCAGTGCAGGAAAGGGTTTGCCACAGTTTTCTTCCCTTGAAAAATGTAGATAATTTGTTGTTAGAATGATGAAAAGCATCCTTAAGATAAAGTGTTCTGTCGAATGCTGCTGTTGGGCCTTTATGCCTCCAAATACTGTCCGAAACCCAGCAACTGGCATTTTAAAAAGAAAAAAATTTCACTACTCGATTCTGATTTGTCATTGCATCTAAATCAGAAGAAAAGTGACAAAATGGACTCTTTTACCAAAAATTATCTTTGAATGACAATCCCAAAAGAAAGCCTAGTGTAAGACTTTATTACAGTATGGGAATTACTCTGTCATTAGCCTGTTTGTGCTACAGCAGATTTCAAGGTTGCAAGATCCAAAGAAAGGGGGTCATGGCCTGGGGCCAAGGACTACATCCTATTTTGTGGCAAAGGAGTGTGTGAATGAATGGATTCCATACTTCTTGGCTCAAGTACTCTGATTTTACAACCCTCTCTGCCCCTCTCTAGCCATGCCCTTCCCTATCTACAGAGCAGAGGTCACAAAGCCACAAAGTCCCCTTGTAATCCTACTTCCGGTAGATGCCAGTCTGGCTTTCTGAACAACCTCTTTAATTTGACCACACAACCCGCAGTTGTCCGGAAACAACTCTGATGTAAGAAACAGCTTAGGGAAACTCAACTACCTTGTAAGTCCAAGACACCCCGAGCCCTGGCATTGGCCACGCACGGTGACATGGTTCTGATCGGACAGGGGAGAGCAGGAGGAATTCTGCCAGGGGACTCCTAACAGGAGTTTGGCAGCCTGTGCCCTGCCCTCCACAAATCCCTGGGACACAGTTTTATTTTGAGCCAGAATCGCTGGTGCGGGTTCCAGGGCCACCCTCTAGAGCTGCACCACAGAAAGCAGTGTTGATGACAGCCTGGCTCTTGCAGTGCAATTGTTCCCAGAGGGCAAGACTTGTTATTTGTCCTCAGAAACTCACAAACCACCCCTCAAGTTCCTCCCCACAGCCTCAGTTCCTTCAGAGAAATGCAAACAGTGGCTGAGAGGCAGAGACAGCCAGGAAAGGCTGGGTTGTGGTCCTGCCTGGGCCACTGGCTGGCAACCCATCTGACCCTGAACAAATCTCTGCAGCCTCATGGGGAAGACAGACAGACAGTCACCTTGAGAGCTATTGGGTGGTAATGAGGCCATGTGTGTAAAGCCACACCAAGGTGAAGGAGGCCGTTATCACTGAAGCCGGGCTGCAGAAGGGCGCCTCCTCAGACATGCATTAGCATGTATGCTATGTGAGATGGAGGAGGAGATGCAGAGAGGGGACCGGTCCACAGGTTCTGACCACTCTGCTAAAGGGGATGAGACACAATCACCTGAAAAGCTGTGCTGGCCACTGTCCTCTACACCAGTGAGAGTGGGCAGGTGGGCAGTTCTCCCCTGGGCTCACGTGGGATCAACAGCGTAAGGCATCTGGGAGGCAGGTGTGGAAGTGAGGGACAGAGCAGTAAAGAGACCAGGCAATAATGCTGCAGACTGTGTGGTGGGTGCAGAGCAAAGACACATAGAAACAGAGTTTGGGGTGGATTCTGAGGGCTCTGCTTTGGGGCTTCATTGGAAATAGAGAGCATGTCAATGTCTGGAAGTGGAGGGGAACTGTATGCTCAGCAGGATGAGGGGGGATGCAGTACAGAGGGCAGGGGAATTGGGGGGATGGGGGGTACGAAAATGTAGCCATACGGGGGAAAGGTGACAGGGTTGATCTAGCAGATACCTGTCCCATGCCTGGCTGGCTCAGTCTGCATGCAGCTCTTGATCTTGGGGCTGTTTGGGCCCCATGTTGGGGGTACAGATTACTTAAAAATAAAATCTTAAAAAAAAAATAAGAAGACACCTGCCCCAGAGATGTTTATATAGAAGTTTTAACTTCAAAGACCTGGTACCGGTGAGGCTAGAACAGATGAAGTTTTGGGACATTTATCCTCATTCAAGTCTTCTCCAGGCTAAAAGGCCACAGCTTCATTTCTTCCAGCCAGGGAAGGAGGGCCAAAATGCAGTCACTACCAGGTGCTCTGTTCTTTTTCTACATAATCAGAAATAGGCCCTTTGTGCCTGGTACCCCAAAGCCCTCTTCACTAATCATTTTACCTTTGCCTATAAGGACTCTGCCTCAGCCGCCTTTCCCATCACCACGCACACACACAGGTGTGTCCACCACCTGGCGAGGAGCTCTGTATGGGGGTGGGGCACAGTCATGATATGGCACAATTACACATGAGGAAGGCCAGGCAGACACAAGCAAGGTCCAGAGGTTTGTGGGGTGACAGAAGAAATAGACTGCGTCCGAGTTTTGCTGAGGGGCAGGATCTGTGCTGAACCTGCATTTGCTAGGCAGGATGAGGTAGCGGGAGGGAGGACAGGCATGCCGGCCTCAGGAATGGGCATGGAATGGCCGCAGAGCAGTAGAAATTCAGTGAGTTTAAGGAAGGATGTTGTCCAGCATAGCAGGAAAAGGAGATGGGGACCACCTTGTGGGGGGCCTTGAATACCAGGTTATAGCAACTCAATGTTATTCCAGAAGGCAGTGGAAAACCATAGGAGATTCCGAGAAGCCAAGTAACCAGAGCAGAGTTGTGCTTTCACTGAAGGCACGTACTGTCAGCTGTCCTCCAGGTCAGGGTTGTGGGTGGGGCCGGTACTGAACGCACAAAGCACCACGGAGGAGAAAGACTTACGGCAGAAGCCTGTGGATCACCGAAACCTAGCAGCCAGCCACAGTTGGCTTTCAAACACACTTTTTATGAATAGTGCTTTGGGCCTCAGTGGAAACAACCTCATTCTCTACCTATTTCCTTTCTCATTCTTCAATTTTCTCCTGAGTTTCTGAGTACGGATCTCCTGAGGAAGTCATTAGCAGGAACTGCAGTCTGTTCTAATTATAAAGCATGCTCAGAGTGCCAAGGCAGACGAGGGGATCGTGCCCACGTCTGGTCTCACAAATGCATTGGGGCATTGGGTTAAACAGGCCCATGATAGGACCACATGGGATCAATTGCCCTGTCTGTCTTGTGCTGGGGTGCTGCACATGTTACTTAATAAACTCCTATGCCTGGGTCCCCTCACAGGGGATAATAAAAATACCTATGACAAGGGTGGCTGCAAGAAAGAAGCAAAGAAGAGCTTAGCACAGCACCTGGCACAAAGTAGGAGCTTAGTGTGTATTAGTCAAATCACCCATTATCTCCAGTTGTCATTTAACTGCAAACCTCAACTCCAAACTGTGCACATGCCCTTTGATTACTAAAGGACTGTGCTGTGTGATGATTAATGTACTGGGCTGGGAGTGGGGAACCCAGCCCTGCTCAGGGGGCTCCCTGATTTTGGGTGATTTCCAGCAATTCACTTCTCTACCCCAGGAGGCCCACTCGCTCTGCCCCCTGGAGCAGCTGAGACAATACAAATGTGAGGGCCCAGGGCAAACTACAAAGTACCTAAGTGAGGGGCCAGTGCTCCCCTGCCTCCAACTTCAGCTGGGAGTGTAAGAAGGGATCTGCCCCAGCAGGAGAGGCGTTTCCAACTAGCCCATCTGTTGGCTTCCCTCAGAAATCGCTGTGACAGGCCCTTCGAAGGCCAGCCCAAGGAAACAGATGTCACAACCAGAACAGCAGGGGCTCATATCCAGCCAGGCGAAGCATGGGCTTTCCTGGGGTGACACATAGCCCAGCCTAGACATCAAATTCCTCTTTAATTCCCATTATGGGCCAGGCCCTAGGTTTTCTCTGCAACCAGAGGCCCCTCAGACCTATTACTAATGTCACAGAGCCACACAACTCTGCAGCCAGGCCCTTGGAGCCACTCAAATGCCTCCCACTGTCAGATCACCCAGAGTCCCACCTGTTCTCCTTATGAGTTCCAATCCCACACCTTTCCCACAAAACCCCACCTGTCCTTCCATGATTTGGGACAAGCTGTGTCCTCTGCCTGGAATACTCATTCCTTCCCCAGCCACTTTTCAGGGCCAGGCTGAAACCTACTCCTACCTCTTCCAAGGACCCTGCCCTGATTACCCTCCCAGAATTAATCAATCAGATGCCACTATAATGGTGACCATTTTGCCACGCAGTGGAAATCCTGGTACCTGCTGCCCTGCCCCCCAGCTTCCTTCTCTCCACCTACTCCACAATGCATTCTCCACTGTTCCAGCCAGTGGGCTCCCCCAGTACATGTGCAGGGAACTGAACTGCTAACTGCCCCTCACCCCCGTGAAAGAGTTAACGGTTTTACATACTTAGATTCCAAGGACTGACATCTTAATTGTATATTTCCCAGTATGAAAACAGTGAGTTGCATCCTCCCTGGAAGAGTGGTCTCGGAGGCAGATGGGCAAAACCACTTAGCTGTGGGGCCAGCTGCCTTTAGGCAGGAGAAGCCTGGGAATGTGTAGTGAGAATGCTGTAGGGACAGAAACCAAAGGTCAATAGTACCCCCCACTCCCCTGTCACAGGAACCATCAACTGAGTCAGCAAGTCCTGGGGAGAGCTGGGGCCCGCGCCTTTAATCCTCCCAGAACGTGCTGGCAGCAGGGAAAGCTCAGAGTGGCAGGCCTCACTCAGGGCTCCGGCCCCTGTGCTGCAGCCAGCAAGCTGAGGCGGCGACCTGGAGAGGCAGGCAAGCCCACTCCGACCTGCCACTGCACATAAATTATAGGGAGGCCAGTGGCCAACTGGCTTCAAGGCCAGCCCTGCCTCTCTCCGGCACAAGGAAGCTTTGTGCAGCTCAACACCTCATTATCTGACATCTCAGCCACACCGGAAAAGGCAAATAATGGGGTAAGCGCGACACATGTTGTGCAGCCGTCCCTCCCTGCACAAACCTGTCCTTGTGTCCCCACTCCTTATGGGGTGAAGTCTCAATTAACTCCTTAGTAGGACATTTGTGGCCCTTTAGTCTGGCCACAAATCTTCCCAGAAAAACCTCCTTCTGGTCTAATGCATGTATTCATGCTAATAATCTTTGTCGTGGGGTGCCTGGGTGGCTCAGCTGGTTGAGTGTCTGACTTCAGCTCAAGTCATGCTCTCATGGTTCATGAGTTCAAGTCCTGAAGCAGGCTCTGTGCTGTCAGCCCAGAGCCTGCGTCAGATCTTCTGACCCCTCACTCTCTGCCCCTCCCCTGCTTGCATTCTCGCCCTCTCAAAAACTTAATTAATTAATTAAAAAATAAATAAAAACTAAAAACTAAAAATCTTTGTTGAGCATCTGCTATGTGCTGGGAATGGTGCTGAAGGATCCCTGGGTTCCACCGTCCCAAAGTCTGTGCAGATCACACAAGCCCCTAGCTTAGAGTTCTCCATACAGGAGGTGCCCAATACTTGGTAGCTATTATGGCTCCCACTCACCCCTGAGGATGGAGGAAGCTGCTCTTCCCAGGTGCCCACCTGCCCACTCACCTATAAATCTCACGACCAAGCTAGAAAAGTGGGCACCAAAGCCATTCTGCCTGCTGGAGGCCTACCAGGTGCCCATCATTTAGAGTGTGAGGGTCCTGGGGTTTGGGGAACTGCCCTACATTGGGGTTACTGGAGGTCTCAGGACCTGGGGTTTCATAGCACACTGGACCTGCAATCAACCTCTGTGAGGCCACTCATCTGATGAGCATTCCTGGGCCTACTCCAGGCTGCGTGGGGTGTGGGGTGTTCTCACTGCTGCTCTCCTGGAATCGCGATGTGTGTGATAGCTCCTGCCAGTGGCGTGGACATGGGTACATAGAGAAAGGAAGATTGGGAGATCAGGAAGCTTCTTGAATGCTTGACAGCTGAACCGGACTGGGGAGGATGAAGAGGATAAAGGTACAACATGTAAAGATAGAAGGGCACGTAGGTAAAATCCTGGCAGAATGCAAGAGGTTTCCAACTGGTGGGGCAGGAAACATGGAGCAGTGGGAAGCCTTTCAGAGAGAAAAGGGTCAGCTTGAACTTCATGCTATGAATCTAGACATGATAGGAGCCAATGAAGAGTGTTTAAGAAATGACATGTCCAGAGTCACTTTTGAAAGACAGAAGATGAAGGACCAACCACAAGAGTTAAGACTTAAGCATTATGGGATGTCAGATACGAGGTTTTTCTTCTGACAGCATTTGAAAAAGCTGTAATAGCAAGCGATCTGATGATAGATCAGTTTCCTAAACATTAATAATAACCAAACTATACAAAAAGAAATCCTACATGGGATAACACAGTTGTAGGAAAATATGGTGCATCTTTAAAAAACATACTTTTTGACATGAGAATGTGGGCAACCTGTGTGCAGCTAAGTAATGATCAAAGTACTCCTGGCATGTGTAGGTCAGAGAAGGCTTGTAAGAGCAAGGCAGTGGGAGGGGACTTCCACACAATCAGGAGGTCAAAACAGGTTTGTATAAAGCACAGAAGGAACAAATGAACATAGGCTATGATTGTGCAGATATGTGCTTAAGTTTTTATTTTTTTTAATTGTTAAAAGATTTTACTTTTTTATTAAGTTTACTTATTTACTTTGACAGAGAGAGAGAGAGAGAGAGAGAAAGAGTGTGAGTGGGGGAGGTGCAGAGAGAGAGGGGGAGAAAGTGAATCCCAAGCAGGCTCCGTGCTGTCAGCACAGAGCCCAACACAGGGCTCGATTTCACGAACTCAGAGGAGATGATGGCCTGAGCCAAAATCAAAAGTTAGACACTTAACCAACTGAGCTGCTCAGGTGTCCCCTAAAGATTTTATTTTTAAGTAATCTCCACACCCAACATGGGGCTCGAACTCAAAACCCCAAGATCAAGAATCACATGCATGCTCTACTGACTAAGCCAGCTAGAAGTCCTGTGTCTAAGGTTTTGGACCAGAGGTCTGCAAAGTTTTATTTCTGTAGTCAAGTTTTATTGGAACTCAGCCCCACTTGGTCATTTATCTATTGTCTCTGGCCACTTGTGCACTGCAAGGTCAGAACTAAGTAGCTGCAACATAAATTATGTTGCCCCAAAGCCTAAAACGCTTAATGGCTGGCCCTCTACAGAAAAGTTCAGTGGCTTCTATGTGACACACATAGGAACTTACCCAACCAGAACAAGTGACCGCCCTGGGAGGCAACACACTTATTCCCAAAGCCCTTCTGGGCTCCCTTCTGAGTCAGGCCCCCATAGGAGGCCATACATTCCTTTGAACATCTTGGGGTGGTAAACCTTCCATCCTCTAGATCTAATTTCTGGAAACTGCCCAAGGCTTTTCCAAACTAATTCAGGTGAAAAGGTGGGTGTTTGCGCCAAGGAATGGAACGTGCGAGCTTGCCAGGGGCAGGACGCGTGCCTTAGACGCTGGATGAATTGAAACCACAGTGAGACATGAGGTTTCATTATAACGTTACGCAATTCTATTCCTTGTGTCTTATTAATTGGGGACAAGAGTCATCTGATGTTTGGGCCAGAACCTGACAGTAAAAAACCCTCAGTTGCTTGTGGCTACTTCTTACAAGACCAACCACATTCCACAGGAACCTACGGTGGGGATGGCTGTCCTGGAAAGTTTTTGAAAAAGACAGGGCCTTGTGACAGAGAAGAACACTTGGTTATTTTATACATGGAGACACTGTGGGCCAGAGAGGGGCTAGGACTTGTCCAAAGTCACCCAGCCATGGAAACTTGAAATTCAGTTTATCTACAGTGCTCCTGGTTCTGAGCCGGAGCTTCAGGGATACATCAAAAATGAGTACAGGGCCTCAGTCAGTTAAGCATCCAATTTTGGCTCAGGTCATGATCTCATGGTTTGTGAGTTCCAGCCTCTCATCCTACTGTCTACTGTCAGCACAGAGCCTGCTTTGGATCCTCTGTCCCTTGTCTGCCCCCACTTCTCCCCTGCTTGTGTGCTCCCTCTCAAAAATAAACATTAAAAAAAAAAAAGAGTACATGTTCTCCAGGAACGGAGTCCCTGATATCCAATGAGATGGGAGTATCAATAAAAACAAAGAAGTCTGATAGGCCTTGGCCATGTTCCCCCTGACCTAAATCTGTTTCCTTATGTCAAAAGTGGATAATGTCTTCTTTATAAAGCTCCTGGGAAAATTAGTGATTTGATGTACCTAAAGCACCCAAGAGAGTATAGCATAAAATGGGTGTTCAATAAAAACCAGCTTGGGGGGGGGTGCCTGGGTGGCTCAGTTGGTTGAGCAACCAACTTCAGCTCAGGTCATGATCTCACAGTTCATGGGTTGGAACCCTGTGCTGGCTTTGTGCTGACAGCTAACTCAGAGCCTGGAGCCTGCTTCAGATTCTATGTCTCCCTCTCTTTCTGCCCCTCCCCTGCTGGTGCTCTGTCTCTCTTGAAAATAATTAAACATTAAAAAAATTAAAAACAAAACAACAACAACAACAAAAAAAGCAGCTTGGGGTGCCTGGCAGGCTCTAGTTGGTAGAACACGCGACTCTTGATCTCAGGGTCATTAAGTCTGAGCCTCACGTTGGGTGTAGAGATTACTTAAAAATAAAGTCTTAAAAAATAAAAAAGAAGGCAGCTCATAATCTCAGGCATGAGAGTGAGCTATTTTCTTGCTGCAATATTCTATGATCCTTACTCACAAGCACATACACACACACCCCCTTCCATACAGGAAACTCTTCAAGACTGCAAGGTTTCACTGGGCACCTGTCATGTACAAGGGCCGCTTCTGCCTGCCTCCTACAGGGAAGGTAACAGAGGAGAAAAACTGCAATCTGCCTTTGGAGCAGCAACATTCCCAGCCCAAGGGAACGGTCCCCTCTCCCAGCTAACTCCTTCAGCCGACCACAGTTGTATACACAGCACAGACAAATAGGAGCGTGGAAACAGAAGCAGATGATAAAAGCAGGTTGTTTGGGTTTTTAGAGGCAACCAGGATAGATTCCTTCCAAAAGGGCAAGGGAAAATCCCCACACCTTCCCAGGTCAGGAATAAAGCCAGTAAATCCCTCCACAATGGCCATTCTCCTTTCATGTAATAATAGCCCAATGCACCAGTGGCAGTTAAGGGAGAGACGGTGTGCAGTTTGGCTTCCTGTGCCTGGCAGCACAGTTCCGATACAGGCTATGACCAGGCTCAGGCCGTGACCACGGACACAGACAGATGATGTCCTGATGGAGCAAGAAGGGCCAGCGCTGGCACTGAGCAAGCCTGATGAGTTTATATAACAAAGGGCTTGTCACCACTTCCTGTGATCCTCATTGCCCACATTCCAACACAATGAGACACTCTCAGCCCTGGCTTTGAAGTTCAACAACTCATTCAGATGGCAGGGCTGAGAGGCAGAGAGCCTGCACTGGCTTACCTTCTCATTCTCTTTGCACTCGAGATATCATTAGCTTATAAAAAAACAAAACAAAACAAAACCCCCCAAAAACAAAAAACAAGTATCTTTGCCATTAAATGTTTGTTTTTAAAATGTAAAAAATACCCAATCTTCCTGTGGCAACCATTGTTCACCTTTGGATCTACTTACTTACAGTCTTTTTTCTATATAAGTATGTATGAATGGGGTGGGGGGAGAAGACAAATAGTTTTTTATATCTGATCCCTTCCCCTCTTGACTATTCTGCAGTTGAGTCACTCAACTCCGCTTTGGTTGGCTGCGGCCCTTTCCCCTAGCGTGTGCCACATGCTAGCCATTTCTCATGCTTGGATATTTAGGGGATTTCCAGTTTTTCGTTTTCCCAATTGCTGTCGGTTACCAGTAACTAAATCATCGTGACTCTTTTCACTCTATCCTCAGGATAAATTCCTACCAGGGTACACACTGGGTCACGGAGCAGCAACTTTTCAGCTTCTTTGTCTTGTGCTCTCGCTGTTTGCTGTCACTCTTTCTGACCCAGCACCAAGTGTACAACATTTTTAGGGTAATTTTGATTTATTAACTCCTTTCACAGCAGGCTGACCTCATGATAGGGATAAGCACTCTCATTTTAAAGATGGGAAGACAGGCTCAGAGGTCAAGCACCTTGCCCAAGGTCACAGACACTCAACTGGGAATCCAGACTAAGCCTGAGCGGTGCTCCTTCATTGCCCTATACTGCTTCTCTCACAGGCCCCCACGCTAGCGTTTAAACAGGTACTATGTGGGTATTTTTAAATCAATGCATGAATCTGCAACACTCACAGCTTGTCACAAATCCCCAAGACACACCCCTGTGATTTGGGATCCACCTGTGAGTGTTTGTCAATGTTTTGACCATCCAGCCATGAACCAATGCAGGGAAATCACTCCTTCAGCAAAAGGGCTCCTTCTTTATTTCAGCAATGGGGACGATTCTCATTTACTACTAAAGAACTAAAGAGTAGAACAGGTCATCCCCTAAAGGCTATAGGAATAACCTTTATAACTAACTCAGTAGTCTCTGATATTTATACTGTGAAGGCAAGATGTCCTTAGATTTCACATTGAATCAAGCCTTTGAAATTCAAATACAAAGATCTTCTAAGAAAGCCTGGCTTCTTCTTACAAGGGAAGCCCTGATTTCCCTTTTTGAATTTTTTAAACAAAAAGGTTGGGGGAAAGACAAGAATTTATAAACTTCTTGTTTTGTTTCAGTACCCTTTATAGATCTAAAGTCCTTTTCCCACCCATAACTATAAGGCTGCCATCAGAAATGTCCAAAATAAAATGACTCTGAATTGTAAGTGTACAACTGAAATTTACTCTCAGAGTAACAAATGTTTGAGTGCAAACAGAGCCTTGAGCTACTGAACTTGAAGGAATCCAATACTGTGAAGTGCTTATGAGATTGTGGAGAAATAGGAAAAATCAGAAGAAACCATCAAGAGCAAAGTGTTACCTGTTTTTCTGGGATAACCATTCCCCAAAGGATCAGACAGGTGTAAAAAGGGCATTTCTAATTTAAGAAGAGAGGAACTGAATAGTACCAAAAAAAAAAAAAAAAAAATTCAAGAATGAGCCCTCACCCCTACCCATTGACTCCAGCTTCTTACTTCCAAGCTGCTTAACCAGTATCCCTCTGCCAGCTGTCACATTCAGCAATTTCTGCTTCTTCTGGAGGCTTCATGTCTAATAATCTTTAAGGCCTTCTCAAAACAAAGGATAGAGATAAGTTCCTCAGCTTTTTCATGACAAAGCTGTCCTAGTGTATGCGTGATAAAGAGCCAGAACAAGGGTGCAGACAAAAATCAGGATGACAAGGGGAAGGCAGGCGGGACCCCAGTAGCAAGCTTGGGTTTGGTGTCTGCACTTTGACAACATTCAGGCCCAAGGCCTGTGTGTGTGTGTGATCTGAGCCTTGACAATATTCTCAGCCATCCTGTGGGTGACTAGGAAGCGATGACACCAATTCCCACCATCTTGTCACTTGGCAGTCACACCACAGATGGCTTTCAGATGGCTCCCGAGCCCTACAGAAGCTCAGCAAGCAGGAGCTGACTGATGGTTGAATTCCCCAAGCGTGTGCCCCATGCATGCAGCACAGGCCCCCTGAGCTGGACTGATGGCACATTACTCCTGGATCTTTATTTACAAAGCATCTCTTCTGGGCTCGGAAAGTACATTCTGCTGGCCAGAGGGGTCTCTCTGTGATTCAGCACTGAATGCAGAAGGAATTGGATGGCGATCCCCAGGGGGCCCTTCGATGGAGCCCCAGCAAACATCTTCATCAAGGCTAATGTTTCTTCCCCTCTGGGGATCTGATGGCTCCTGAGCACTCACTGCTTCTCAAAGAGCTTCTCCCCACAGAGGACGTCCTCTGAAGGTCAGCATCCTGGCATCAGCCAGATCCCCAGCATTCTCTTCACCCTTTTGCATTCCCTTCTTCTGAAGGCTCCAGCTACACCACTAGCAGCTTTACCATAGCCTCCTTCTACCTCCTATCAACAGCCCCAACATCCAATTCCGTGAGGTGCAGCCATCCAATGGCAGTGAGCCTCGGTCCAAGACTAGGGGACTAGCTCTGCGGCTCCCCCAACCCCGGACAAACACTGCCCACACCCTCGTCTCTGTCACTTGTACAGCTTTCCTTAGGGATAGGCTGCTCGTGTGGTGGCTCTGTCCTCACCTACTCTGCAGCAACAACCAGCTGAGGTGCTGCTGGACTCACACAAGACCTCCTACCCGACTCTCCCACCGGCAGGACCACACGTGGAGATGGGCCTCCATTCCCAGCATTCCTGGCCCCCTGGCACAACATGTGTCTGACTGACTAAAAGGCCCTGGTGAACAGGGTAACTCACAAACTCTCACACAAAGCATCTCAGCTACTGACAAGGTGATCCAGGAAAACCTGTGCTTCACAAGTACTCAATTTTCCTCCATTGACCAGTGTCATTGCAAGCTGCCTGAGCAGTCAGTCACGGTGGTATTTTGCGGCTTAAGGATGCAGACTGGGGTTAGGCCCTTACTCCCTCTGCCTGAGGCATCTGAGGTCTCCTAACCGGGGTCCCCACCTCTTAGCTTCGCTTAGGCCTCCCCCTTCCCACCCTGTCCAACCAATCCTCTTAAGCTGCAGACAGACAGGTTTTCCCAAAGCACAGTTCTGACCCTGTTACTCCTTGGCTCTACCACTTCCCATTACAGAATAAAGGCCACGCTCTGTGGTCTGGCCTTGGCTCCCATTCTGGCATCTTCCCCTTTGCATCGTCTCACAGCCTCAGGCTCTGTCACTTGAGACTGCTCACAATGCCTCCACCCTACCCTCCACACCCTCCTCACATCCACCAATGTCCAAATATCCAAATACTCCCTTTCCAGGAAAGGCCCAGCACCATGCCACCTCCTCCATGAAGGCTTCTCGATTCTCCTTCAGCAGCATTATCATGAGAACACATAGATAGAGTACCTCATCCAAACCAGGAGCTTATCAATTTTCTGGTTTTTAAATGGCTTTGACATCACGGTTTTGAGACCACCAGGTGACACAGAACTACTATCTCTGTCAGTGTGCCCTAAAGCTGTGTAGCACAGAGATTAAGGGTAGACAGAAGCTGGACTAAACTGCATGGGGCCCCACTTCCTAGCTGCATCACCTATGACAAGGTACTAAAAACAAACAAACAACAAGGCCCTGCTTGCCTCAGTCTCCCCATTTGTAAAATGGGACTCTTAATAGAATTTACCTCCTAGGGAGTGCTATAGGGAGATTCAGTAAATGAATCTATATAAAGAACTTGGAACAGGATGATGACCTAGGGACAGTTTTTACTTTTACTCTCCCACTGAAAGGAATCATGGATCAATACAAACTGACCATCAGAATAAGGACAGGGCTACTTTTTGAGGACGCCCGTACCGAGCTAGACAGGGCAGCCCCACTGGCTTGACTGTGACTATAGCAAGCCCAGAGTTCTACGCTGAGGCCTCCCACAGACTATGGCCAAAAGAATATGAAAACATTCATAAGGCTCTTCCTACATGCCAGGCATTGTGCGCAGCCATTTAAACAAATGATTTTATTAAACCCTCACAATGACCCCATGTACTGCCCCTAGACCTTATCTCCAGAATGTTTCACATTAAAAAAGGGGATTCTAACAGGACCACATCAAAGACCTGCTGTGAGGATCATACATGGAAAGTGTTACATAGCTGCAAGGCATGGAGTGAGCAGTCAGGAAACGCCATCTATTACTGTTAAATCCCCATTTGGACAGATGCAGCATTCTGGGCCTGGAAGTTAATCACTTGTCCCAAGTTACTAAACTTTCAAGCATCAGGGCCAGGATTTGAATCCAGACTTCTGACCCCAAAGTGGTGCTCATTTCACACCACCACGGTTGGACACAATTAGGGTTCCATAGTGTTTAAATCAACAGCTCTGGGCACCTGTGGTTCGTGGCCTTGTTGGTTACCTCCCACAAAGGGCAAAGAAACAGGGCAGAGAATGCCTAGCCTCCTACACAATGCCACTCTCAGCTGGGCAGCTTCCACTCCACTTCCACGTGTTTGGGATGGAGGTTCTGGGTGGCAAGATCCCACCTGCTCCCCTGGAATCTACTCCTGACTGATCCTCTACTTTTTGCTTTGGACCGTCCCAAATCCACCTGGGAATCCAACCTTGCTCCCCACTGGGTCACGCATCGGCACTGTTCACTCCTCAGTGCTACCTCAGCCCATATACTTAGAACCTGGTCTAGCCTGCCACTTCCTGCCCAGGAATGTCCTGCATGTGGGGTCCATCAGTGCCCTCCACAGTTGTAATACTGGAGGGTACTTGGCCTTAGCAGTGGGTGTCCTGGCTGAGAACTTGGCTCTATGGGGAACTGTTACAACTTGCAGCTTCCCTCTGCCTTTGAAGATACAATCAGATATCTGAGGGTCTCACACATCTGAGGGTCATCAGGTGGAAGAAGTAAGGTTAGACTGGTTCTACTTGACCTCAAAGAGTCCAACTAAAATAGGAGAGTCTACAGAAAGAAAGAAGTCAGCCAGCAGAGCTCCTGTATATCACCAAGTACTCAACAAACCTGTGCTAAACTGGAGTAAACAGCAAAAAAACAAACAAAAACAAAAAAAAAAAAACAAAAACCCCAAAAAACCTTGCAAGCCCAGCTGTGCAAAGGAGTGGGTAGTTATGTGGCCTGCGAGGTGACAAATCCCTTCATCACTGGACGTTTTCAGGTGTGGATGCCAAAGGGTTGGATGAGTGATCCCCAGGCTCCCCCTGGAATTCTAAACTAAGGTCCAGGACTGCAGCTTTGTGTATCAGAGTATCTGGGGAGCTTCCCAAATACTGATGCCCAGGGTGCCATGATGGTAGTTAGCCTGGGAACTGAAAATTTTCAAAAAGTTCCCTAGGTGATTCTTATGTGTTATGAGGGCTGGTCTAGGATTCAGTGATGCTGTATGACATACAATATAGTGAAATAGGTGGATACCCTCAGCTTCTTAGGACCATAAAAATTTCACCAGTGTTCAAAAATCTGCATGTTTTTCTTGGTTTATTCGCAGCGAATATTCCTGGACTTAATTTGTGCCATCAACACCAATTCATTAATGTCACAAACCTCACAGCGGACACTGCAAGATAGATTATCCTGACACAGCCTGAGCCAGAGAAAGAACATGCAGCAGGGGGGTCAGAAAGGGTCTCTTGCTGATTAAAGACACAGGATACCTGGGCTAAGGGGGCCAGGAAATGTTGGGGATGAGGGAGAACTCTGAATTCGTATCACTTGAACTGGATTTTGGCAGGTGTGAAAAGCATCCAAGTGACCAAAATAATGTAGTCCTCACATGCCACACCTTCAAGTCTTAGCCAGGCCCCAAGTCTGAGCTCTTGTGCCCACAGCGAGCTCCATGACTGCCTGTGCCCTCCTTGGGCTCCAATGCATCTCCTCTCCACTCAGTCATTACCCTATCTCTCTATCCTGGCACTGAACTCTGTCTTGCATTGGAGAGAGCCCTGGGCCTTTCTAATATCCCTCCTGGGCTTTGAGGGAGAGCACGGGACTTACTCATCTCTGAATGTCCACAGGGCTTAGCTTAGTGCTGGAACATGGTAGGTATTTAAAAACTGTTTGCTGCACCAATGACTGAATTTGCATCCCTTTCTCCAAAAGCTGAAGCAGACACACTCAGATAAGGCCACACATGTAGAGCAGAACACAGAAAGTGGCCGCCCCAAGTATATACAAACATCTAGTCCCCTGATCCTGGACAGGGATGCCGACTCCACCAGAGGTGGGTTGAGGCTTTCCTGGGTTCATCCCACCCACAGCATCATGCTTGGCATCCAAAGACGAAGCACTAATACCCAGTTACTTCCCTCAAGTGTCAGGAATTGAATGTGTAATAAGCGCATGGGTATCTGCAGACACAAGGTGTCATTTTTATGAAGACAAGGTGAAATCATTATTAGCATAATAGCTGATAAGACCTAAACTCAGTCACGGCAAGACAGTCAAAATATTTAAGCCTAAAAAGGCAATTGAAGAAATACAGATCACAGAGCAAGAAATGAGAGGAAGTCCCAACACAGACTGGTCATTCAGAAAAACAAAATTAAAACCCTACCCTCATACCCTGAAATCAAACTCCAGACAGATTTAAGAAAAAAAATCAAACTAGTAGAAGGAAATACGGATTAACACTGGAGTAAGGAAGACTTTTCTAAGCAGCATATCCCAGAAACCATGTAGACCACTGAGAGTTATTTAACAATAGAAAACAATCAGTTAAGCAATGGCAATCACCAAACACAGAACTGAAACACAAATTGTAAATCTGTAAAAAATATTCTGCAACCCAAATGGCAGGTAAGGGGCTACCATCCTTAATTCAGAAAGAGCTCTTACAAGTCAATAAAAATATAAACCCTATAGGGACATCTGGGTGGCTTAGTTGGTTAAGTGGCTTACTCTTGATTTTGGCTCAGGTCTTGATCTCACAGTTCGTGGGTTCAAGCCCTGCATTGGGCACTGTGCTGACAGCGCCAGAGCCTGCTTGGGATCTCTATCTCCTTCTCTCTCTGCCCTCCTTCTCTCTCAAAACAAAAACAAGATAAGCCCTGCAGTAGAAAGGACAGACAGAAGATAAGTATATACTTTTAGAAAAGAAACATAAATAGTCAAAGCACATAGGCATCAATAACCAAAGACATTACAAATGAAACTAAATTGCATTAGAGTAAAACAGGCGTAAATATGTGAAATCTTTCTAGGATACAGTTTGAAAGCACATATCAAAAATTCCCCCTTCTTACCCAACAATCCTCCTTCTAGGACCCAGTCCCAGGGAAACCATCAGAGACTTAAGAATTCCATTACAAAGATGGTCATTAGAGCACTGTTAAATTAGGGAAGACTAGGGGCACCTGGGCGACTCAGTCAGTTAAGCATTCGACCTCGTGGGTTCAAGCTCCACTTCCGGCTCTGTTTCAGCTCTGTGGCTCTGTGCCGACAGCTCAGAGCCTAGACCCCATTTGGGATTCTGTGTCTCCCTCGCTCTCTGCCCCTTCCCCACTCATGCTCTGTCGCTCTCTCCTTCAAAAATAAGCAAACATTAAAAAAAATTTTTTTAATTAGGGAAGACTATGGAAAGCCTACCTGAATATGCTATAGATATTAAATTACTATTGTTGAATGTTTAAGATAATGGAGACATCTTTCCATGTCTGTAAATGAAAAGAAAAATATGTTTTTGTAGTGGGAAAAATGTATACAGATGCATTGAAAAATGGCTAATTGAAAAATAGTAAAATGTTAATGATGATTTCTTTGAATTATAGAATTTTAGTTGGTTTCTATTGTAGGTTTGCTTATCTGCATTTTCTACACTAAACTTGTCTTAGTTTTGTTAAAAGGGGGAGAAAAAGTTCACAGCTATAAACAGTGAAACATATTTAAAAACCCAAGCTGTGGTTCTAAGGAACTGCCTCAGCGCACTGCCAACTCACAACTGCCCCCACAGGAGAGCAGGTAGAGGCTGCACCATTCCACAGATGCCACACAGGCTCTAAGTCACATGTGTGGCTTTGGAATGCACCAGACAGATTACGGGGCTATCTGGCTTTCTGGGAGTGCACATCCAAAAAAAAAAAAAGTGAAGCTTCACTGCAAAGAACTTTCTAGTCATTTTCATTTTCAGCATTTGGTCATGGCCTGCAGAAACCAGGAAAGTCCCATTCCTCCCACTTCTGTTTGCCTCCTCCCTGTGGCCCACTTTCCACTGGGCCCCATAGGAGGGAGAATTTTCCCAACAATCACAAATGCTCAGCAATGAAATGCTCTGCTCAGCAAAGTGAGCAGGCTCCAGCCCTGTCCCTGGAGACACAACCATGGCACTCATCTTTACCCTTCCATAGTGCCCAGCTCAGGCATGCAAACACAGCAGGTCACCTCTTCTGAATTTGGAGAATTGGGGCAATTTCAGACCAGTGGCAGATGAGGCCCTTTACACACAACTCCTGCCATCTTTCTCCAACTCCTGCAATCACAGTCACTCACCAAGACGAGCCCCAGGCTCTGGCGACACCTGTATACACCCAGCAGTGCTCCCCTTCTGAGCTCAACCACTGTGGACAGGATGCCTTCGGTCTGGGATGTCCCATCTGCACCTTCCTCTGAAACCCCCTCCTATAATAGGGTGGTTTTCCCCAGCCGGGATGAATCAGAGGTCACCTGAGCGTCCTCAAGGTTCTCAGGAACCTCAGGGTCCTGGGAGGGAGAATGTGTCCTGCTCTAAGCCCCAGGACCGAGCCGCTGGGTCAACCCCATCAAGTCTGAACTATGTTCCTCTAGTGTCCCCCCATCTCAGCTTGCAGCAAGTCATCCTTCCTATTGCTCAGGCCGAAACTTTGGGGTCACCCTTGAGTCTCCTACCCCTCATACCTCACGCGGCATCCTGTCAGGAAATTCTGCAGCTTTACCTGAAGGATGTGTCCTGAACTCAGAGTCTTCTCCTCACCCACCATTAGCACCTCTGTTCCAACAGCCGCAGTTGCCCCAGCTGGCCCCCTGCTCACCCCACCCCCCCAGGCTGTTCTCCACTAGGCAGCCACAGTGATCCTCTCAAAACCCAAGTCAGAGCCCATCATTCCTCTGACAGAACCCTCCATTCACTTCTGGTCTCACAGTCTCATCCAGTCTTAAAGCAAGAGACCCTTCCAGTACCCCCAAGGCCCACCACACTTAGCCTCCCTGGCCCACCTCTCCCCACCTGCTCCTCCCAGTCATGCTCATTCCCCTAACCCCCCTGGGCCTGCTCCTGCCTTGGGCTCCTGCACTGACTGCTCTCTCTATGCAGAATGTCCTTCCCTTGGAGCCATGGGAATCCTGCCTTCACATCCTCAGCAAAGCCCTCTGAGAACCCATCTAATTCTGCACCACATGCCAAACTCTGGCCCACCCTAGCCTCTTTAACCTGCTTTATCTTTCTTCAAACTCTCCACCTGACACACTGTATTTGTTTGACTCCTCTCATGAGGGAACAAACTCAGGGAAGCAAAATTTTTTATTTTATTATTCATTCATTCATTTATTCATTCATTCATTTTCCAGTAAATGCTTTGCACAATGTGGGGCTCAAACTTACAATCCCAGGATCAAGAGACATGCTCTATGAACTGAGCCAAATAAGTACCCCAGGACGCACAAATTTTTATCTGTATTGTTCATTGCTGTATCCCCAGCACCTCAATAGAACAATACCCAGCACATAGCGGTGCTCAACAATATCTGTTAAATGAATAAATGGGGAGAAAGGTCTTGATATAAGCTCTCATGGCCCAGCTAAGGACTCGGGGTCCAGTCTGTAAGTGAAAGCCCAGCAGTGGGACAGTGATATCACTTGCCCCCACCCCACCCACCTGTCAAGTCACTTCTCCCCTCGTGGACCTCAGGGAGCCCCTTTCTGACCATTACTCTTAAGTCCTGCTTGGAAAACACAGGGTGTGAGTCATTCCCCAGAGCCTTGACTAATTCTCTCTCCATCCCTTGGACCCACCTCTAAGATCCTTCCTCTACAGCATAACGGGAAATCCAGAGAGGGCTCCCCTTGGAGAAAATGGAAAGGAACTGAATGATTTAGAGGAAAATTCAATTCTTCCTGGCTCAGTGGCTGAGAAAGCGAAAAAGTCTCAGGAAGCTAGTGCCTCTGAAAGTGAAACATTAATAGAAATATTACTGGAAAATACCAAACAGGAAGAGAAGGAAAATTCCATTGTGGAAGCAAGGCCCTCTGTCGATGCTCCTTAATGGTCTCAGTAAAGTATTTCAGAATCAAAACATGGAAAGAACCGGAAATCAATCAGGCTGTCACCCTTCCTGTGGACTGGAACTTTGGCCAAACCACCTCCACACCCGCAGCACAAAGGGCACTGGGCTCAGAACAGAAGGTCCATAGCCTGGTCACTGGCTCAGCTAGTACCTGCTGTGAAGTACCTCCACACCTCCCCAGAGCCTCAGTTTCTCCATCTGTAAAGTGGGAGTTGTAGCACTTTCTTTACAGATTGACTTTAAGAAGCAAATTACAGGTATGAAAGTGCTCTTAAGTTATGAAACACTTACATAAATGGAGGAATCAGTTGCTCCCACGAGGCTAATAGAGGGGCTTTTTTATAAAGTCTAGCTACAAATAAGGCAGAGGAAATTCAGGTGTGAGATTGTGCAGCCTGAGGGAGGATGGCACAGTGATCAAAAAACTCGGGATCCAGTTTCAAATCTCATTTCTGCCACTTACTGGTGGTAGGACTTTAGACAAGTTATTTAACAGCTCTGTGCCTCAGTTTTCTCATATGTAAAATGGCAATGACAATAATACCTACCTCAGAAGATTGGATGTGGAGCAAGAGTTAAGCCCCGTAAAGCACACTAAACAGTGTCAGCTTAGACTACACACACACTGGCTAATATTACTATCGTGGAAAGCTCCCTCAGTTGAAGTGTCTACTCTTGACTCGAATGCCTCCTCCTCCAAGAAGACTTCTGCACTTCCCTCGTCCTCACCCTGCTCTAAGGAATCAAGGTCCTGCCCAGAATAGCCTCTGTGCCAGAATGTTTCTCAGACCACTCACACCACTTTATTAATAAATTCTGCCACACAGATCTGTATTCTCACCTGGTTCCTGTGTCCTCACCAAGAAACTCCTTATTGGCAGGCCCTACATATCTCCTGGCTCATCCCTGTAGCCACACAGCTCCTGACAGTGGCCTGCATATGGCAATTCCTTTGTCAACATGGGCCACAAAGAAGTTATGAAGTCAGGATGGCAGACACCACTGCATCCTGTCTCCATCCTGCAGGGAACCCACCACCAACACTCAGGATGCCAACAAGTGCTGCCATCGGCCAGCCAGCATCCCAGCTCTCTGCTTCAAAGTTATAAATAAAACAAATTTATTTTCTAGGGCCAAGCCTGACCTCCTCCTTCTCCCATAGTCCACTACCTCTTGGCTCTCCCAGCACGAGATCTAAAAGTCAGCCCAAGATAAACTGCCCAGGGGAACTCTTGACACAGGCAAGGTGAGCTTTGCTAAATGACCAGAGGAAGCCACACCTGTTTCAAATTTGCTCTTTAACATCTATTTTATGGGCCAGAAATGCTTTGGGGGTGAGGAGAGGATGAGGTCACATTTTGGGGGGTTAAGTTGGGGGAAATCAGTCCTGTTCTGAGATTGTCAGATTAGAGGATGGTCACCTGATCTCCTTTAAGGAAACTGGTTCCGTGTTGATTAGTACTAAGTACCATTAGGTGTCTCCCCACCCCCACCCTCACCCCCCCAAAAAAGCACATACAGCCTCACCAATCCTTGGAGGAAGAAAATGCTTGGTGCTTTTCATTCAAGAAGTTATGACAGTTACAAGACACACATTTTGTGCAGCTGCCCCTTGAGAACCACCAACTCTGCACACAGAATTTCTCCATAAAATAATTCAAGGGCTGCATTAACATCTCATTTATGGACCTTGGAGGCAGATGCGGGAGGGAGAGAGAAGAGCCAGCTCTGGGGCCTCTTCTGGGAACCACCAAAGCCGAGACTGAACGGGGTGGAAATTAGGGCAGAGGGGAAAAAGAGGAACATTAAGTGAAGGGAGGAGGAGACACATAACACACATTTCAGTAAATATCAGAGCTCTACTATCTCCATTTAAATCACAAAAAATGGTGCAACACATTGATAAGTAGCATATAAATTGGAATTCAGATTGCACAGATGTCATCTTGATTCTGCCACTTGGTAGCTGTGTAACATTAAGCAAGTCATTAACCTTGAAGCCTCCAGTTTCTTTATCTATAAAATAAGGGTAATAGTACCTGCGGTAGATGGATAGCATTGAAGTCCTTGAATAATGGACTGCTTCTGTCCCTGCCCTTTGCCATGAGACTTTGCAGATCCTCCTCTTTCCTTTTTTAAAAAAATTTTTAATGTTTGTTTATTTTTGAGAGACAGAGAAAAACAGAACACGAGCAAGGGAGGTGCAGAGAAAGAGGGAGACACAGAATCCAAAGCAGCTCCAGGCTCTGGGCTGTCAAGCACAGAGCCGGACGCAGGGCTCAAAACCACAAACTGTGAGATCATGACCTGAGCCAAAGTCAGACGCTTAACCAACTGAGCCATCCAGGTGACCCTCCTGCTCTCTCCTTGAATCCTGGTTGGCATCGTGATTGCTTTGGTCAACAGAATGTAGTAGAAGGAACAGAGCGCCAGTTTCCAACCTCAAGAAACCTCATGAGCTCCCGTTCATTTAGAACCCTGCCACAATCATATGACAAGGCTAGCTTGCTGGAGGATGAAAGACCACATGGAATAAAGCCCGAGCATCTCAGTCAAGACCATCCTAAACCAGCTACCCCCAAGCATGTAAGAGAGACAGGCAAGGATCAGCATGGCTGTATGTCCACCCCAAAAGGCCCACAGATGCCTACATGAGCCCAGCTGAGACCAGAGAAACTATTCAGTTGACATGTGAGCTTGTGGACAATAATAAAGGTTTATCATTTAAAGGGAGGGTTGGAAACTCCAAACCACAGGTCAGCAGCCTGTTTTTGTAAATAAAATTTTACTGAAACACAGCTATGCCCTTTAATTTATATATCACCTATGGCTGCTTTCCAGCTATAAAAGCAGAGTTGAACAGTTAGAATGGAGACTGTCTGGCTTTCGAGCCTAAAATTACCCACGCTCTGGCCCTTGAAGAAAAGTTTGCTTAACCCCTAGTTTTTAAAATCACTGAGTATGGGGTGATTTGTTATGCAGCAATAGCTAACTGACACAGTATCTAAATCTTCTAGGGTGATTGTTAGGATTAAATGACCAATTAAGAGGTCAGCACAAAGCCTAGAGAACAGATTTCTCTCCTGGGGACTCAATGGAGAAGAATGGGTTTGATATGCAGCATCTCTCTCACACTACTTTTCAAGGGATGGGACTTCAAAGAAAAGAGTATCCTGAAGCACCTGGGTGGCTCGGTCAGTTAAGCATCCAACTTTGGCTTGGGTCATGATCTCGTGGTTTGTGAGTTTGAGCCCCATGTTGGGCTCTAGGCTGACAGCTCGGAGCCTGGAGCCTGCTTCCGATTTTGTGTCTTCCTCTCTCTGCCCTTCCCCTGCACACACACACACACACACACACACACACACACGCACACACTCTCTCTCTCTCTCAAGTAAAATAAAAAATAAACATTAAAAAAAAATTTTTTTTAAAGAAGAGTATCCCAAGCCAAACCACAGACGCTAACTTTGGCTCTTACCTTTTCCATCAATTAATTTCTAAGAACTGGAAAATGTGTTTGTTAACCAAATGGAAACTGACAACTCATGACTTCAGTCAAGTCACACATCAATGATTTCATGCGAAAAAGCCCTCCCCCCCAAAAAACAAGTTGCAACTCCCCAGCAAGGCACATGAGACACTCTCTTGCCTTTGTGACTCCAACACCCTCTCCAATCCCCCACAACACCTGCCCTGCTAAGCCTCCAACCATTCTTTCCCAAGCCTCCCGGCTCTGGCACAAGCTGTTCTATTCCTTCTGCATGGACAGCCCTCCTCCCCAGTTCCCTGCCTAGGAGATCCCCACTCATCCTTCCAGAGTCTGCTCAAATGTTACCTCCTCCTGAAAGCACTCTTTGACTTCCCAGAACTTGAGGCCCTACCAGCCCCTTGCATACACTTCTATCTTGGCATTCCTCAGGTCTCCCTAGCTGTATCTCCCTCCCAGACTAGAGCTTTGCAAAGCTAGGATTCAACTGAAAACTGAGAAGCTTCCTTCTTGGAAAGCTGACCATCATTTATTCTCTGACTATCCCTTGTCTAGCAGGCCACTCTGAAACTGTTTGCTGAATCTTAAAAAAAAAAAAAAGGTCAGACATGATATTATTCTTTAGGAAACATGTTATTTAACTCAACCCTGTGGATGCTGACAAAATATAAAGTGTTGGTACACATTAGCATGTATTTAAAACTTGGGAAACTGATGTCCTCGTGCATCTTGACTTTCTCAGTTGTGGTGGAAACATTTACTTAATTACGATAAAAGAAACAAGACTTCAGCAGAAAACATAACGGGATGAGACTTGTTCGGCTGCTCAAAGGGAGATCTACCAAGTACTGGCTTCTTTTGTCATTGTTATTTTTCAATAAAGACAACCTGAAGTAATAATATTTCTATCTACTAAAGTTTCATTTTCTCTTCCAGGGAGATCAAGTCCTCACTGTCTCTCATCCAGACTATAATTGTCCCTTAACTCTGGTCCCATTCTCTCCCCCCACACCCACCTCCTCCCATCCCCCATTGTGGCAGCTCAATCATGGCTCTGAGTCTGTCCCTTTCCTGGCTCACCAGTTTAAAGGACTCCTTGTGAGGTCCAAACTCAGCTCCCTGCCCATGTGACGTCATCTCCCATTCACCAAGGGAGGCCCACTGCAAGAAAGGTTTGGTTTTCAAGAACATACTCCACGCTGAGATTCTGTATGAACAGGTACATATGTATATACTCACACACATTTATATATGCTAATTTACACACACACGTACACACAGCACTGACACAGAAGGGCTGCGGGATGCAGTCACCCCCCGCCTGCACAGAAGATTCCATTTCCATCTCTAGATAGAGCTCAAAGCTGCCTCCTAGGAAAAGAGCTCACGAAATTCCCCAAGATAAACCCCTGGGAAACAAATGATGAAGACAGTGTATGACAATCTCCTCCAGAGACTTGGGCTAGAGATTACTGACAGGTCTTCTGCAGCCGTTACTCCCTCCCCTTTTCCTCATGATTCTAAAAGGGAAAATGCCCAAGACTGGATGCTTTTGTGTGTGTGTGTGTGTGTGTGTGTGTGTGTGTGTGTGTGCGCGTGCGCGCTACAGAACTCACTGGGAGAATAAAATGATGCCTAAGTGTGTGACACAGGGAGGTGCTGGTACTGAGGAAGGTAGGAGGCGGAGCCCCCAAAGATAAACTATAGTGGGAGGTGGCACCAGAGGCACAAAAAACGAAGATCTGTGTCCCAACAGATTCTACTTCACACCAGTCCTCCAAGTTCTGGTTTGAGAACCACTGTGTAGAGTGACCACCATGGCTGCCTCCCCTCTTCCTTGTTAAAAAGAACATCTGGCAGCTGCAATTCCTGTCTCTGGATTAGAACGATCTCTCAAAAGATCAAAGGTCTCAAAGTCACAACCTAGTAGGCCAAGAGAAATGCAGCCAAGAGAGATTAAAAAAAAACCAACTATCTGCTAACCTCACTTAGGAGCTAAATCCTTTCACTGGTCCTCACTGTACTTAGTTTACAAGGTCCTTCCTAACTGGGCCCTGATGCCCCTTTGGAGTCCTGTGCAATTCTAACCTCTCAATGCCAGCCACAAGGGCTTTACCTGCATCCCTTAAAGTGCCAGGCTCTCTGCAGCCATCCATGGTCACCACCCCTGCCCCACAATGGCCCTCCCTGACCACCCCCACTTCACCCCTGCTGTAACAGCCCTCCCATCACAGAACTCATCATACACACTTCAGCCTGGGTCATAAAATTCATGGGGGGCTGCTCCAGCACCCAGGAGAGGAGGGCACAGAAAAGACTCATTAAAAATACTTGATGGTGAATGAAGCCAACTCTTAGACACACTTGAAATTCCAGCTATAAAACACATTATCCCTCAGTATTTGAAATAGTATTAATTGTAATTAGGGGGGAAAATGCTTACTAAAGTTTTGAAAGCCATTAAAGAAGATTTTAGCAAGCAACAGAACCACAAGCAGTGGGAGAGAAAGATTTACCCACCTGGGAGGTGGTCGCAGAATAATAAGGGGGACACAAGAGTCAAGCACCATTCACTGAGAACCTCTCCACCTTCATAGGTGGGGCCTTGCTCAAACCTAGCACACCCAAGAAGTTCAGTCTCCCAAACCAGCACCTAGCCAAGCCAGAGCCATACATGAGGCAGCAGGGAGCCTCTTTGGTGTTTTGCTTCCAGATCAGCCATAAGCTTTTGATCCTGGGGGTTCCCAGAGAAACCTCCCCCTCCTCCAAGGCAGCACCTGAGGGAACCACCTGGCTCCCAGCTTCTTGTAGGAAGCCCAGAGTTCATGCTTTGGAAGTGTGCCCCCTAAGTGGTCCCAGGGGGAGGAGGGATCCTCCACTGACTGCCCACCCTTTAGCAGACCCAGGTGGGAGGGGACGCTCTCAGGACCTGTGATCTCAGAGAGAGAAGCCAAACAGAAAAATTAAAAGAGGGGTATTTATCTCTTTAGTCCTCCCGCCTGGAAAACAAAAAGATCCCTTTCCAAGCACCAGCTGGCAGGTAGGAGCCTGTCTCCCTTCTGTCTGGACATCCAGTCCTAAAAGTAGCTCAGACTCTCTATCAGTCTTCCCCAGCCCACGCCTGGGCAAAAGTTTACCTCTGGGAAAATGTGGGGGTGATGAGGAGAACAAAAGCCACGTCAGCCTGACAGACAACACAGGGCACTGGGCCTCAGAAATAATCAAAACACTGTCTTCCACGATAAGTAGACAGAACAAGTATTATTTTATGGGGAAGGGAGGGTGTCACAGGAGTGTGAAGGGGAAGGAGAGGGGCCCAGCCTGGCTGTAACTGGTCTGCTTCAAAGAGAGGGATCAAAATGGCCTAATATGTTGGGAGGGGGGGAGGGTGTCATAAACTCATCCCCTTCATTCCAGAGACAGCATGGGGTGGGGGTTGGATCGGGAAGAGGTGAGTCTCCTTCCAGACGGACTGATTGACTGACCGAACCCCCATCTGTGCACGGTGGGAGGAACTGACTGGTCGATGTGGAGAGATCCTGGAGGCAGCGCATTTCAACAGGAAGAGCACGCGTGGGGGTTCCCGGTGCAGCTCCAGTACAAAAGGCCGCTCGGATTTGGCAACCAGGCGAGAGGGGTGGGCAGGGCTTTTAGAGTGATTTACAGATGCACGTTTAAAGACAGCCCGTCCGGATCTACCACCAAGAGAGCTGTGTAATATAGGGCGAGTCCCTTTCCAGCTCTGGACCTCAGCTTCCCATCCACAGAATGGGGGTACGGAGTAAAGAATAAACGCACTTCTAACTCCGTGCCAGCTCTTACTTTCAGACTTCAATCCTCGGGGAAAGGAAGGGCTGACTGGGTCTTTCTTGGTCTAGGTTGGTAGGATGCTCTCTTCAGGCTACTTCCGAAGAGGGCACCTGGCCGTGGGCCCAGAGAGGGGACGTTTTAGGAACAGTAGCTAAAGGGACTGTGTCAGGTGGCCGAGGATCCAGGCTTAAGCGCGGGCAAGAACTGGGAAGCGGCGTGGGACCCCTGACCTAAGCGTCCTAGCCCCAAGCTGATGTAGGAACCAGAGCGTGGCCTCAGTTTCCCCGTACGCAGTGTCTCGGGAACCTGGGGTGAGATCAAGGGCCACCTTACCTTGTCCTTTTTGCTGGCCCCACTCTCCTCTGCGGCCGAGGAGGCACACTTGTTGAGCAGTTTCTTGCCACCGCAGGCCGTCGGGCTCCAGGTGCGGCCGCCGGAACAGGCACCCCCCGGGAGGTCTCCGGCACCGCCCGCGGCGCTCTCCACCTTGATGAGGCGGTGCTTAGGCGAAATGTAACGCACCTCGGCCGGGGTGGCTGGCCGCCGCTCGCTGCTGCTGCGGTAGAGGTGCGGGGAGCCGGAGGACGAGGACGAGGACGCGGCGGCGCCTGCGCCGGAGGAGGCACAGCAGCAGCCTGCGGCGCCCGACGCGGACGAGGCTGAGAAGGCGCGCTGGCCCCCGTCCGGCTCCCCGCCGCCGCCGCAGTAGTCCAGGCGGCACATGGCGCGCAGTTTGCGCAGCGAAGAGCCGGGCCCGTTGTAGGGGTCCTCAAAGTCGCGCTCCTTCTGTGCGCGGTAGGCGCGGATGAGGTCGCTCGTGCTGCCGCTGTCGTCGGGCAGCGATCCCGACGAGGTAGAGAAGCAGGAGGCGGCAGCCGGACCACAGGACGCCGAGGCGCCCGTGGGGGCTTGCGGCACGGCCT
>NC_043712.1:33547112-33560739 GCF_006229205.1 Suricata suricatta | reverse complement strand
CTGAGGGCACCGGGGTCCCGCGGCGCTGCCGGCTCCACCTCGCTCGCGGCCCGCCGCCGCCTGGGGCGTGAGGTAGCCAGCAGGAGCCCGCCACGCTCAGAGGCCAGACCCGTGCGCTTCTCCGGGTGCCGGCGCGCTGCGCACCTCAGGGGCACACTGTTGGGGGGGACCACGGGGGGTGAATTACCCCCGGACATTTCTAGTTTACAGCATGACCCGCGCGAGGGAAGTGCGGCCTGGGACCCCTCGGGGACAGGGTGCCCAATCCCCTTCTTGAAGGGACAGAGACTCCGGTTCAGCCCCGCGTGCCAGATCTTCGGCGGAGTCTCTATGCTAATGAGCGTGTTAGCAGTCCGGATGACGGCTGCGGCCGGGAGGGGCGGCGGGCTGGCCTGGCACCAATCGCCGCGCCAGGCCCTGGGGACGCCGGATCTTGGCTTACCTTCTCACCTCTGAGGAAGTCTGGGCTTTAATCCCGCGCACTGCCAGCTTGAGGACCAAAGGAGGGCCACCCAGGTGGGCCTGGCTGCCACCTCCCAGTATGGTGGCGCCGAAATGCTGTCATCTCCACTAGTCTCTACTTTGCAACTTAAGATCGTCCTTTAATTATTGACCAAAGCTGAGGAAACTGAGGGAGGGGGCCAGCTTGCCCAGTGCAGCTTCTCCTGAGAGGCGCCAGAGGAGCTGCCTGGAAATGAGGTAACTGCCATGAGCCGATGCTCCTTTGAGCTTGACCGCCAAGCCCCAGAGTATGATTAACCCTGAGATGTGAAGACCGAGACCCGAAGTCGGAGGAATTCTCTAGGAAAGCTGACTTATTAGGACAATAGCCCAAATCCATAATCCTCTCCACTTGCTACCTATGTACAACTAGATGGGCTGCGGGGGGGAGTCTATTTTTTTTTCCTATATCCTGTAGGAAAAGTGGGACCTGTTGGGGCAGTCGGAAGGCCAGAGGCTTTTTTGGTCAGGACACAGTCCTGGCGGTGCTGGAGATGGAGGTGGACAGTCTGAGAGCTGTCACTGCCTCTTTGCTGCCTGAGGCCACAGTGGGACAGTGGCAGAGCCAGCACTCCAACTTGGATCCTCTGAAGGCTGTGCTCTGGCCACTCAGCTGCACACAGTGATGTAATGGAATTGACTGCAAATCATCCCTTCAGGATCAAGCCATGTGCTCTTTCCCTTTTTGGTCAGACGGGACTGTCATCCTCCATGAGCCAGTTAAATTTTTTAAACCCACCATTATAACCCCCACAGTGACAAACACCATCTACGCAGCCCCTTCGTTGCCTGCGATGTACCTACTTCACGTTTCTCAGGAAATAATTGTGTGTGTGTGTGTGTGTGTGTATGATGTGTCTGGGGGATGGTGAAGACCCAGAAACTGACTTGGGCTAAGATGTTTATTTTGGGTAACCCTAAACTTAAATATCTCAAATTATGCTTTAAATCATTCCTCTGCTGTATCTGCTGTATAAATAATTATTGTGCAAGTAAGGGAGGCCCAAATAGAAAACCCAAAAGGCAATGACATCCTCATTGTAAGCCCCACCTTTCAACCAACCACAAATCCTCTCTGGCTCCCTCCGCCTCTCATTTGAATGGCCTATAGGCTCAGAAAGAAGAAGCAGCCAGATCCTGGCTACAGGCCAGACCACTCAGGACAAGAAAGTCCTCTCCAGGATCTGGATATTTGTTGCCTGCATGTGGGTTGCACATGGAAAAATTATCTCTGCTTTTAGGTTTAGGTTTAGGAAGAGAAGTTATATTTCACAACTTATTTTTTCCATTTCACTTTCAGCAGACCATGGGGTTAGACCCACTTTTCCATGTGATGCCTCTGCTGGGGTATAATTTGCAAGCCAAAATTATTGTAATGCTATAGTATTATGCCAAGAACTTGCAGAGCACTTGTGTATCTGCTCAACCCCAACGCATTCTGTATATAATTAACCCTACTCATCAGCCCTGCAAGTTGGTGTTATTCCTAGTTTACAGATGGGGTAACTGGACTAAGGTAGTATTTACTTCAAAAACACATGGGTGTTTTCCTTTGGGAATTAGTGTAGACACAACTTAAAGGGCAGAATCAGAAATAATCACTCTGAAAGGAAAGAGAAAAGTTTCCTAAAGACGATGTTGGAGAAGTAGTATGTCAAATGGTTCAAGGAGACAGGAATTTATAGGGAAAGGATCAGAGCACTATAGGAGGTTAGAGCTAAACAGATTTTCCTTTCAGAGAGCCAGCCACCCATTTCACAGAGGGGAAATAAATGACTGAAGGGAAGAAACTGAATCCAGAGGCACACCTGAGGTTGGTACCCAGTCTCTTGATATTAGAAACCCAACACTTTGCCCGTTATTGACATTTTTTACTTTTAGCTTTCCCCTCTCCACCAACACTTATCCCCGATTTTCTTAATGGAAGGGTTGGGTATGATCCTGTTTCTGTTTCTGCCTTGTCTTGAGTTCTCACTTCAGACCTAGTTGGAGACATGACAGCTCTTTTCATCCTCCTTCCGGTATCTAGAGGTAGCTATGTCATTGACAGAGGCCTGGAAAAAAATGATGCCATCAACCCAACAGACTTATCTACTTCTTTCAGTTCAGGCCATCAAATATTAATGTCAATCTCCTGCTGTGAGCCAAGCCCCAGGCCAGGAGTCTGGCCTGGAAGCATAAATTTGGGAGCCAATAGTGCTCTGAGAAGACCTAAGGCAAAACCTTCAGTCATCCTTGACACCTTCTTTCATTCCTGCTCCATCCAACCCTTCAGCAAGGAATATTCAGAATCTTACCACTTCTCACCATCGCCACTGCTCCCATCCCAGTCCAACACTCCATCTCTTGCTTGGATCATCAGAGGCATCTGTTACCCATTTCCCTGCTTCTGTCTCAACACAGCAGCTAGTGATCCTATTAAAACTGAACCTGATTATGTCCCTCCTCTGCTCAAATCTCTCGTTAAATCCCCATGTCCCTGAAAGTAAATGCCAAAATTCTTATAGTGGCCCATAAGGCCTTACATGACCTAGTCCCCTCAAATTGCTGACTTCATTTTGTACAGTCCTTTCTCCTGCTCCAATCAGTCTGCCTCTTCCTGGTGTTTCTTGAACACTCTCTCACCTTGGAACCTTTCTACTACCTCTCCTCTGCCAGGAATGCTTTCTTCCAGCTGTGCCTATGGGTCATCCTTCATTCCCTTCAGGTCTGTATTTAAATGTCACATGCCTTCCATGGGCACCATTTCTGGAATTGTTTCCCCGCTCAACATTCCCTATCCTTCTCTGCTCTATTTTTCTGAGAATCACTCAACTCCATTTTAGGCACAGCATATTTTACTTATTTTTGCTTGTTTGTTCATTCCTTGTCTTGCCCCACAATGGGAAAGGGATCTTTGCTTTTGTTTACTGCATATCTCCAGTGTCTAGGATGCTGCCTGACACCTAGTAGGCACATGATGAATATTTGTTCAAGTGAACGAGTAAATGTGAGTGGGTGATCACGAAGGGTAGAATGGCAGAGCTAAAGCTTGACATCTCTGCCTTGGACCTGGTGCTAGTGACTATTAACTTTGATCTGGAAGTGGGAGCAGATCAGACTTGCTGCGTTTTTGAAGCAGGTGTGCTCTGGTGTTCTGTTCCCAGGCTGTTTCTCTGAAGTGGAGGAAGCAGAATGAGGTTTATTCCTGTCTTCCCAACATCCAAAGGGGTTCCAAGAAGGTTGTGGCATCCAGGTAGCCCCCTTCTACAAGAGTCCCAGTCATGCTGAAATGCAAGCCTATCTGCGTGTCACTGAGCCAGCTCTATTCTCTCCACCTTGGGTACAACTAATCTTCGGAATCTCATTATGGTTCGAAAGATAATCCTCTATATCTAGATTAAAGGCTGTGTTTTGACCATTACCGCACATTGAGCATTGAGCCGACAGTTTAATTGAACTGTTTATGCGGCTGCCTTGATCTCTTCCCAGAGAATTTACAACTAATTCTGAGTGTCTCTGTGAATTAAGTGGGCCTCTCCCAACATGCTTTGCCCATAGTTTACCCATGCCAAATCCCACTTGTCCTTGTGTTACCCAGTTATGGCCTCTTGCTCACAACTACCTCTGCTGGTACCGCTTCCAGTCTGCTTCCTCTCTGAGGTGGCCATTAAAGATATGGCTCTGAGAACGGCCACATCCTAGGACAGCCCCTGTGATACCTGCAGCAGTAGAAAGGGGGTGGAGGTGAGGATTGGCATGGGAGCAGAGAGAACATAAATCATACTAATTCCTTTGATGTCACTTCCAGGAAACTGACTATACCTCCTAACAAGAAAAGGTACAAGTGTCTTTAGCACGGGTAAGTGTGATGGAAGGAAAAGAGCTCTGGACTGAGGTCAAGACTCCTGAGTTCTTATCCTGGCTGTCTTCTGACTTCCTATGTAACCTATGAGGCCTGCTGTTACTATTTATAAAATAGGAGCTGGCAGATCATTGTTTTTCAATCTGTGTTATGGAAGTGTCTAAGAGTAGGGTTGCCAAATTTAGAAAAAACAAAACAACAGTAGCAAAAAAGGACATCCATGCAATATTTGGGACATACAGTGAAATATTATTCATTGTTTATCTGAAATTCAAATTTAACTGGTGTCCTATATTTATCTGTCCATGTGGGAGATTAAAAAAGGATCCCAACCCTTAGCCCAGCCTCTACTAATGAAATGGACAAGAGCAGATGTTCTTAACCCTGGCTAAACATTATAATCACCTACACAGCTTATACAGTACCAGTGACTAGTCTGTATTCCAGACCAGTTAAATCAGAATTCCTGGTGGTGGATTCAGACATTGAATTTTTTTTAGTAAAGAAAACTCCCTCAGTGAGTTCAATGTGCAGCCAAGTTTGAAAACTACTAGACTAGAGCAGGGGTTCTCAAAGTGAGATCTCTGGGCCAGAGGATCAACTTCACCTGAGAACTTGTTAGTATTACAAATTATTAGCCGGGAAGGGGGAGAAGTAAAAGAAAGAAAAGAAAAGAAGAGAAGAGAAAAGAAAAGAGATAAGAAAAGAAAAAAGAAAGAAAGGAGGGAGGGGGAGGGAGGGAGGGAGGAAGGAAGGAGGGAAAAAATAAAAGGAAATACAAGTTGTCATTCTGACTTCCAGAGCTTCAGAATTAGAAGCTAGGCGTTGTTGCCCAGCAAGCCCTCCATGTAATTCTGCTGTAGCTGAAGTTTGAGAACCAGTTTCAAAGCTCCTTAGGTAATAACAAGGCCCTGTCTTCTGGGGCCTGATCTACATGTGGGTGCTAGGAAAGCAAATTAGTTGAATTGTTTTGCACTGATGCATCCTAATGGTCAAACTGCCTGTATTCTGGCAATTACAAGATAAATTATAGCGTTTGCAAACTGGATACAATAGCTTTTTCAGTCCCAACTCTCAGTCTGATGGCAGTCTTGAGGGCTACCATTGGCACCTGAAGCTTATTGCCAGTAGGACAGCTTAGGCTAGGAAGAGCCAGAAATGGACTATAACTGTCTGAGGGCATAAAGTTTTGGGTAAGGCAACCTGAAGGCCCAACAGAAGGAGGCTGAGGAGCCCATGGGCAAGGAGGAAGTGGAAAGTGTGGCAAAAAGAAACCACAGGTGGTATCAGCCCAGGTCCCAAGAAGGATGGAGCAGTGACTAGGGCTGCTTAGGCCAAGTTACACTGCTTCTGGGAGGAACCAGCACCAGGGCAGGCCAAAGTTGATGCACACTGGAGCAGGTGAGTATCAGAGGTGGAGAAGGGGGGCTATCCTTGCTTTGTTTTGCTTTGTTCTGTGTTAAGAGGTAAGCAATGTTAAAGAACAGAGCAGCATTTTTGCTGTAGTGGAGGAGGACTTAAATGCAAGCCTACTAACATACCAGGTTTTCTCTGGGGGTGTCACAGTCAGGTTTATTTGCTTCTGGGATGCCAGGTGCCCAGGATATGTAACTCTCTTGTCCTTGAGAGACATCTGGAGGGCAGGTAGCAGGGACTGTGCATTATTCATTTCTGTCCACCCCCAGGCTTTGCTCAGTGCCTGCCAAATGCTAGGCCCTGAATGACTGTGTTTGGAATCGAATCCAATAGAGATCCAACAACTCACCGTTCTTAAGTATGAGTTATCACCTCGGGCCCTAATAAACCACACCACTGAGAGAGCCCAGACATTCCATGTGCAAAAGGGCACTTGTCACCCTTGGAGAATCATTGCAGACTTTCCTCCTTGCTGACTTCCTTTCTTCCTTCCACTGAGCACCTCCCCTGTGCAAGGCCAGATGTTACTGACTAGCTCTGTCATGAGGGCTTTTTGCTCTATAGGGAACAACTGAAAAAAGAAGGCAAGAGGCAGCAAACATTTAAACCTCCATGATCACACTTACCTGGATTCTCATGTGAATCACTTTGTGCTAGTGTATACAACTGTAAATCTGAAGAGTTTAATCTGCTTCTCCTCATCTCCAGAGTAAACTTCAGAGTTCCTGAAAAGGTAAAATTTATTGCTTTAAGACCCAGGGTTGGGAAAGTGATTTATAACCTGCACACAAAAAAATGTTCTTTTGATGCAGTTTCTATACTCTCACTTTGGCTGTAACATTTAAAGATAATTTTTTAAATGTTTTATTTATTTTTTGAGAAGGTGTGAGTGGGGAAGGGGCAGAGGGGAGGGGAAGAGGATCCAAAGTGGGCTGTGTACTGACAGAGTGACAGCAACGAGCCCAATGTGGGGCTCAAACTCAAGAACCATGAGATCATGACCTGAGCTGAAGTTGGATGCTCAACCAACTGAGCCACCCAGGTGCCCCTAAAACCAAGTTTTAAAAGTCACTTTCCATGCATAGTTTTCTCCCACTACGCTTTTTTTCCCCTTGAATTAAAATGATTACCATGCTGCCGTCTGAGCCTTTCCTAAGTGAGATACATTGGTCTTAGCCAAAGCCAGGAAAGAGTTAAAGTTGCAGATGGCAGTCTGGCTTCAGTCTCAGTTTGGGGGTGGGGTGGTGGAGACTACCCAATTGTATGTCCTTCTCTTTCCCTCCCTAGGGCTGAGTGTAGGATGTTGAGTCTCCCAAAATAACTCAGGCCCTGAGGAGTAAGTGCCTGCTGGGAATAGGAAATTCTCTAGGTCAGAAGGGAATTTTCAAGGCCAAAAGATCTGATCTGGGCTAAAAGAGAGAGGAACCCAGCCACTTTCTACACTGAACATCCACTAGCCAGTCCTTACCAAGTCACAGGGAAATCAGGTATCAGCTTCTGTCATCCAGCTGGCATCCAAGAGAATGATCATACTCAGGGTCCCTTAAGGCCAGTGGGCACAGCTTGAAGAGGCACGACAGATGGGGCCAAAATCTCAGTGAGCCTCTAGGCCACTGGAATTTCTGGAGCTCTTGAAGTTTACAAGATTCTGTAGAATCACTGCTTATTGCACATATTCAGGAGGGAACTGTTGATTTTCAGCTTCCCAGAGTCTTGGTGAGTGAAAGGGATCCTTCTGCCCAGTCCTCAGAGCCCGCTCTGATTCATTTGGTCCTGATGTTCAGACAGTGATGAATTTGGGAGCTCTAGACTGTGGGCTTATCTCACCCCCAAGGCTGGAGCAGCATTTTGTTCATACACTTCGGGTCTGGAGCTAGCAAACCTGGAGAAAATTGTTGCTTTCTTCATGAGTTTCCAGCTTTTATCTTTATAGCTCTGTTTGTATCTCTGTTTGCTCCCATTTGTGGACATCTTTGTGGTGGATGACCTTTTTATGTTATTGTTAGGCTCTCACTGTAGGGATTCTCTTCTCCGCTGGGCCACTTTTGTTATAACATAGCACCACCACCATGGCCACAGTGTGGGTCCAGGAACTCAGGCTTGAGAAGCACCTAGAAAACAGTGTCAGAATGTATACTCCCAAAACCACTGCAGAGAAGCTGACTCAGATCCTTGTGGGTAGGGCCCAGGGATTTTCATTTTTACATGAACCACAGCTGATTCTGCTCAGAGGGGACAGGGGCCCCACTTTGAGAAGCTCCGGCTCACCTCTGAGCTCCCATCCATGGCATGGGCCAACAAGTTATGTATGGAGGCATTTCTGACTTTTCGATATTGTGGTCTAATGTTCAGAGGGTCAGCCTCCCTGCATCTCACTCAGGCAGGCAGCAGGCCAGCTGTGGTAAGTGTCCCTGCAGGGTGCCATGTAGCCTCCAGTTGTGCACTCCTATTTACCCTGAACAAATCTTCCTCAGTGGCCAAGTCAGAGGAACAAGGGAGAACATATGTGAACTCTGAGAACACAGAGAGCACTGTACTAGCCACTGTGCTCCAGTCTTCCCACCAATGATACCTGCCAATGTCCTATAGAAACACTCATGATGGGCATTAACACTGCCATTTCCAGCTGAGGAGATGAGGGTTCTGAGGTCACACAGCTAGTTGTGGTAGACTCAGGTTATGTTCAACTTAAAGACACCTTCCTCTTTTCTTTTTTTTTCTTAGGGGTTAGGAGAAATGGATTCATTTATAATTTTTCCTTTTTCATTTTGAAAAATTTTACACTACTGAAGAATTGCAAGAATAATACAGTCAATCCTAGACTCTTTAATTGTTAGCATTTTGCCACATCTTCACTCTTATCTAATACATTTGAGAATTTTGAAGCACAGTATTGAATTACTCCTAAATAGTTTGGCCCATCTCCGAAGGAAAAGGGCATTTTTCCATAAAACCACAATGAAGTGATCATACTTGGGACGTTTAACATTAATACATTGTAGAGGATGCTTTTAGACAACAGGCTTGAGCAATGGAAAGTTGATCAAGGCAAAAGATCCCACAGTGACCCCCTGGCTGAATACAGGCAGGTTCATCAGGCCACCCATCTCAAAATATCCATAGACCCTAACCAATGGGGTATTTACAACCAGTATAGTTATCAAAAAAGGGAAAATTCTATATGTCCCCATATTTCCTTCCCCATTTTTTAAAGTATGCTTTGTACCCAATGTGGAGCTTGAACTCTCAACCCTGAGGTCAAGAATCTCATGTGCTACCAACTGAGCCAGCCAGGCACCTCTGTCCCTGCCCTGGCCCCAACCCCAACCTTCCTTCAGCTTCTATCTGATCATCGCCCCACATTTGAGAGGTCCCCATCCCATTGAGAGAGACACACATACATTACTATTTAATACCTGGTTTACTTCACCAATTGTTTATAAAATGTCCATTACAGCTTTTTTTTTTTTTTTTTTTTAGCATCCAATCTAGGATCTCTTGCTGTGTTTACTTGTCACATCTCCTTAGTGCCTTTTCATCTAGAATGGTATTCCAGTTTTTTGTTTTTTGTCTTTTGTAACCCTGACATTTTTAAAGAGACTAGGCCCGTTGTTTTGCAGAATATCCCTCAATTTGGATTTGTTGGATTGCTTCCTCTTGACTGTAATCTTCTCAGGGCTTCATGTCAGAGGGACAAAAGATATGCCCTTTTGGTTTATCCTCCACAGTCTCTTACCAGGTGAGGATACAGTTTGACCCTTTGAATTGTTAAAAAGACTAGTGGTAGGAAGAAAAGCAGCATAGCTTTGAGGAATGAAGGCAGTTTTTGAAGAGCAACAGAAGCAAGTTCAAGTCCTGGCTCTGATCTCTAGCTGATTGACCTTAAATACAACCTACCAAAATACCTTAAACACAACTCAAAAATATCCTGTTTCTTCTTCTAACACATCTCTCAGCTGCACCTTTTTCTATGCTTCCACATTTTTTCCCATTCTAGGGCACTTCTATCCTTACTGCCTCCTTTCTGTGACCTATGCCCTAATCTGCCCCTATATACTACCATTGGTTGCCCTAAAATGTGTCCCTTGCTGTCATATTCACCTTACTTCTTCCTTAGTACATCAAGTCTGAATGCCTGGTATTCAACACCTTTCATAGTCTGACCTCATCCCACCTACCTGAATTTACCTCCCAATGTTTCCCATGGGGAAATGTGATTGCTCTTAACTTGGCTGCTAGCACATCTTTTCTCTTCCTTCATTAGAGTCATGGCCCTTCCCTCTCCTCCACTGTTGGGCATATATACATGTATTAGAGGATGGTTACAAACAGGAGCTGCTGGAATTTAAAGTAGGAAGATATTAGGGTGCCTGGGTGGCTTAGTTGGTTAAGCATCCAACTTTGGCTCAGGTCATGATCTCACGGCTCACGAATTCGAGTCTTATGTCAGGCTCTGTGCTGACAGCTTACAGCCTGAGCCTGCTTTGGATTCCATGTCTCCTCTTTCTGCCCTTCCCTCTCTCACACTTTCTCTCTCTCTCTCAAAAATAAATAACATTTAAAAACATAAAGTAAGAAGATATTTAATAAAGGGAATTAAGTACTCACAAAATCATTGGAAAATCTGCGAAAAGGTCAAGGAAGTTCACCAGTTTTGTCACTAGCTCTCATAGATAGGAATTTAAAGGAACTCAGCAAACCAAGAGAGATGATCACAGCTGCCTTCAGTCTCGAGGCCAGAGATTTTCAGAAAGATACTTAAAGGCCATTGGAAAATGTCATGTCTCCTTAAGCCTCAAGTTTGATGTTGCCAGAGGAACAAAAATCTGGCTTCTGCCTTCTTCTGCCTTCCACATCTTGGCAAGTGTTTCTCATTCATATATTCTACTCTAGGATATATGGACAGGGATTCTGGGACACTTCCTTCCCAAACTTCTAGACACTATGATCTAGGGAAGAGCATAAAAAAGGAATGCCGTGTCAATAAATGTCTTTCCCTGGGACTCTGCTGATGGAGCTAGTGAGAAAAACTTTCTCTGCTTTCTGAAATTATAGCTGGAAGTATATGAAACTGCTTACTGTGGGAGCCATCTTTCCTGACTTTTTAAAAAATGTGTTTTTAGGGTCGCCTGGGTGGCTCAGTTGGTTAAGCGTCTGACTTCGGCTCAGGTCATGATCTCATGGTTTGTGGGTTAGAGCCCGCGTCGGGCTCTGTGCTGACAGCTAGCTCAGAGCCTGGAGTCTGTCTTCGGATTCTGTGTCTCCCTTTCTCTCTGACCCTCCCCTGCTCGTGCTGTCTCTCAAAAATAAATTTAAAAAACATTAAAAAATAAAATAAAATGTGTTTTTATTTTATTTTTGAGAGAGAGATGAAATATGAGTGGAGGAAGGGCAGACAGAGATACAGAATCCAAAGCAGGTTTCAGGCTCTGAGCTGTCAGCACAAACAAAGCCTGACACGGAGCTTGAACCCATGGATCATGACCTGAGCCGAAGTCAGATGCTTAACCAACTGAGTCACCCAGGTGCCCCATATCATTCCTGCCTTTTGGAGAGAGCTCAGATTTGGTAGGAGAGAATGGGACCTCAAAAGATAACAGAGTGAAAAACAGAGCTGGAGATCAAGGAGACAGAGAAAGAGAGAGAGAGACACCAAGCTGATAAAATTGTATCAGCCCTGGATTTGGTCATATGATCTTTTGCCAGTGCTATTCATGTCTTTCTCAGTTATTTCAATCCATGAATTTCTTTTTTTGCCTAAGCTAATTTAAGTTGGATTTCTGTTACAACCAAAAGGGTCCTAATGAATAGTGGGAGGGATACATGTAAACATTACACAGAGAATGGTATGTGCTATACAAAGAGGACTAACAAAGTAGTATGAGCACCCAGAGACGATGTCAGAAGGGAGCTCATCTCCATTTTATCTTGGAAATGTTATTTTAGCTGTAGCTTTTATCTCAGTTGTTACTTCTCATGGCCTTTGCTTCCTTCTAGAATACTCCCCTTCCTTTTCTTCTTGTGGTATTGTGATTTATAATAAGAAATATATGTTTGGTCTTTATCCTGTTCCTAGCACAGAGCTCCCAAGATCCTTCGAATTTATTAAGTGTTAATGGCATAAAAGTGAAGTGTTGTCTTTTGTTATTCATAGAAAGCCCTTTTCAACCACACCTGTTTATGTTAATGAGGTGACTTTTGGAAAGCCCCTAAAAATGGGGGCTGGTTGCCAGGGGAACCAACCTAGAGATTAGAGCCTTGAAACTGTCAGGATTCACCCTCCCCTCCAGGAAGAGGAGAGGGCCTGGAGTTGAATTAATCACCAACGGCCAATGGTTTGATCAGTCGTGCCTAAGTAATGAAGCCTCCCTAAAAGGCCAGGAAGGTGGAGTTCAGAGAGCTTCCAGGTTGGTCAACATGGAAATGCAGGGAGAGGATCATGAAAGCTTCTCACTCCTTCTCACAGACCTTACCCTAAGCATAATCTATTTAGCTGTTCCTGAGTTAAAGCCTTTTGTTATAAACCAGTAATCTAATGAGTTAACTTTTTCTGAGTTCTGTGAGATGCTCTAGCAAATTAATCAAACCTAAGGACGGGGTTTTGAGAACCTCCCAATTACAACTGGCTGGTTAGAAACATAGGTAACTTGGACTTGTAATTGCAATTAGTATCCAAAGTGGGGCAAAGGGATGGGTAATCTTGTGGGATTGAGCACTTAACCTGTAAGATCTGATGCTATCTCCAGGGAGATAGCATCAGAATTGAGTTAAATTATGGGATACCCAGCTGATGTCCTAAAATTGCTTGATATGTGGAAAACCAGCTATCTGGTGTCAGAAGTAGCGTGGTGGTAGTGAGAGTAAAGGAAACACATAGAAATGTTTTTTCTAAACTCTTCTATTTTCAAGATACTTCCTGTCTTCCAAATACCAGTTCAAATCTGCTCTCTCCAGGGACCTTCCTACCTAGTTCATCCCGTTTCTAAATTCTTGAAGTTCTTGGCACAGAACAGTTGAACATAAGATTATTTTGTGTGTGTGTGTGTGTGTGTGTGTGTGTGTGTGTGTGTGTGTGTTGACTTCTCTTATTAGATGTAAACTAACTCCTAAAGGCTATGGACTACATCTTATATCCTCTCTGCATCTCCCATCCCCAGGTTTATCACCATTTATGGTGCCTAGTGATACTTGGGAGTCGATGGATTGATTTGCTTAGTGGAGAGGCTGAAGTTGCCATGGGCAATTAACTGGAGAAGTAGGAGTGTAGGAGAGGAATGCTGTCCAGGTACTAGCCATCTAGGAATAAGGAAGCCTTTCCAAATATGCTTGGCATGAAGAGGTGGACCTGGAGTACCAAGCAATGCACCTATTCTAGTGGCCAGAGGGGGGCGGCAGAGGGTATGGCCCAGATGTAAGCTTTAGATATGGCGGCTGAATCAGTCAACCAGTCAGCTAGCTGAGCTGTGTTGGTTGTGTTTCTAAGGGATTGGTTGTAATAGATCCTTTTTCATTCATGATTTTGTCTATCTGGGTGCTCTCTCTTTTCTTTCTGAGGAGCCTGGCTAGAGGTTTATCGATTTTGTTTATTTTTTCAAAGAACCAACTCTTGGTTTCATTGATCTGCTCTACTGTTCTTTTGGATTCTATATTGTTTATTTCTGCCCTGATCTTTATTATTTCTTTTCTTCTGCTGGGTTTGGGGTGCTCTTGCTGCTTCCCTTCTAGTTCCAGTAGGTGCTCTGTTAAATTTTGAATTTGCACTTTTTCTAGTTTGTTGAGGTTGGCCTGGATTGCAATATACTTTCCTCTTAGGACTGCCTTTGCTGCATCCCAGAGATTTTGGATTATTGTATTTTCATTTTCGTT